>NC_046988.1:8139504-8242004 GCF_009769545.1 Cyclopterus lumpus
CAATATGCGGCTTTACTTACATTTTCCGTCCAGTGATCAGTATTAGAGTTCATATTTGGGGTTTCCCACCTCTCTTAGCAGGATTATTGCCCTTTGTCAACTCTCAAACACTACATAGTATTTATAGCTCCTAGTTGAAACCTTGCTGAGCTCAGTAAGAGCTTAACAGGCTTCAGACTGCTCTCACGCAGCAACAGTAACACCAATTAACCCCTTAATTGCATCATTTTTCACCCTGTGACGGTGTACAAATCAACAACCATAGGTCAAATGTTTAATGATGGAAAGTAAGCTTGCAACATTTTGTAATACTATTGTGTGTTAGGATGTTGCCTTTTAAAGTGCATAAATACGTAACAGAGATTAAACTTCAAGGTTCACAAAATGAAGTTGACCAGAGCTATTTAAAAAAAAACAATCTTGCAAGCAGCAACAAAAGCGTGTTATTTCCTGTGTTTAGAGAGGAGCAAATGTTTGCATAGAATAGATCAGTGAATTTTTTTTAAAGTATGATCAGATGAAGTCGTAAGACTGAAACATTGTATTCCTCATAATCAATATGTGATTGTTTTTCTTTATCCCTGTTCTTCTTTTCTACTTCTTTACCCTACTGTATCCTTCCTCCATCCTCCCACCTCTTTGTCCTGTGGAGGCTCTGGACATTGAGCTCCCAGTGATGGAACCCTACTTCGTCCAGAGCCCAGACCTCTCTGACTCTGGTCCAGGTCTGAGAGTCACCTGGCTGGGTCACGCCACAGTTCTGGTTGAAATGGACGGGCTGAATATTCTGACAGACCCAATATTCAGTCAGAGGGCCTCACCGTTCCAGTTCATGGGGCCCAAAAGGTACAGAGGACCCCCCTGCACTGTGGAACAGGTATAGTACTTTTTTCTTATTTTTTTCTTTCATATTATGATAATTAATCCCCAAAAAACAATCTGTCCTCTGATGGTATTTAATAATATTTCTCTTCGGCCTTGTTTCTTTGGCTGCTGCCATCATTACCATGGTTTCATTGTGTATCCTCTTGCCAACAGCTGCCCAGGATCGATGCTGTTGTCATCAGTCATTCTCATTATGACCATCTGGATGCCGGCTCCGTGGCCAGCCTTAACGCACGCTTTGGAGGGGAGCTACGCTGGTAAGTGTGGTGGAACTATTGTCAACGATAATGTTCTGAGATCCAGTCTTAATTATATTCATCATTTATTGTTCATTTATGAAGCTTAGGACTCTTAACCTAATTAAAAGTGTTGTTATAGTAGGCCAGAAAGATATATGAAAGTCAGAGTAGTATGTCATTAATAACCTAAAAGTCATGGTATAGTAAATATGAAAAAAGAAAAGTAAATGGTAAATTGACCTGTACTTGTAAAGCGTTTTTTTTCTTTTCACTCAAAGCGCTTTAACACTACATCGTTCACGCATTCATACACTGATGGGAGGAGCTAAGGTTCCACCTGCACATCAGCAGTAACCAACATTCACACACCGGCACAATTTTGAGGTCAAGTGTCTTGCCCAAGGACAAATCGACCGCCAATCCTCTGATTGAAGGACGACCCTGCTTACCACTGAGCCACAGTCACCCCGAGAAAAGTGATATTTTACATTCATTAAAATGTGCATGTTCCACAGGTTCGTGCCCCTGGGTTTGATGGACTGGCTGGTAAAGATGGGCTGTGAGAATGTGATGGAGCTGGATTGGTGGGAGGAGAACTGTGTCCCGGGTCATGATGATGTTACCTTCGTCTGCACACCCTCCCAACACTGGAGCAAACGCACAGCACTGGACGATAACAAGGTAGTAATTCATTACATCAATCCCTATGATTGATATAGGTACAGGCGAATGAGACATAGCCAGACACATGTTTCAGTACTAAAGTACATAAATGTAACTCTTTATATTGTATGCTCTTTCTCTCAGTCTTTATGGGGCAGCTGGTCTATTTTGGGTCCGGATCATAGATTTTTCTTTGCTGGTGATACCGGCTACTGCACTTCCTTCCAGGAGATTGGACGGCGCTTCGGACCATTCGACCTCGCAGCAATCCCCATTGGCGCTTACCTTCCCAGGTTTTGCACATAATATCTACATGCTGTACTGGCTTCCATTAAATTGACTTTAACCATCTAAATATGACCTCAGTATTATTTAAGTTACATATCTGTGACAATGTAAACAAATCTAAGCCCTACACCCATTTGTAAAGGTAGAATATGGCAAAGATTAAAATAGATCAGTACATTTAAAAACAGACAAATGTAAAGAAATATCTAATTTGTTTCAGGGATATGATGCAGGGGCAGCATGTAGATCCAGAAGAGGCCGTTCGGATTCACCAAGACCTTCAGGCCAAACAGTCTGTGGCCATTCACTGGGGAACCTTTGCTCTTGCCTATGAGGTACGTTTGACACCACTCTTATCTGTGCAATGAAGACATCAAAAATGTATCACGCGTTGGGTCAGGATTTTCTAAGGAAGCCCAGTGTGAACAGATGCTTAGCACAGGACACAGCTAGCCTGATATTCACAACATCTGCCTACCAACACAAACCGTTTTATTAAACAAATTAGAGGTGATGATGGAATCTGTTACCTTGGGACGAAGCCATGTCCAGTTTAAGCTAAAGTCATCGGCTCTTAATGTTAATTCTTCCCACGGCAGTTTAAAACCAGTATACTTCTTTTTTTCCGAGAACGTGGGGATTTTTAAAAGCGGCAAGGTGAAGCGCCTCTGAGCCAAAGCACACCTCTTTTGAGCAAACGTACCCACTCATAACTAATAAAAAATGTCTCACTCTCTTCTGAAATGAAGGCACAGAAAAATCAACCCCAGAATACCAATACATTAAATCACGTCCAACAATGTTAACAGAGGAGAATAGCGCTGTAACAAGTGGTTTTAATAACCACATATTTATATTCTTATTATAAATTGCAGCTCTGACACTATATTCTGGGAACACAACAAGGTGTCGTTGTTTTCTGCCAGTTTAAAAGCTAGAGATGACAAGGCAGTCCAAAGCACTCACCTTTTCTCTCTTCCCGTCCAGTTCTACCTGGAGCCCCCGGTTCGCCTCAGAGAGGCCGTGGAACAGAAAGGACTGAAGCCAGAATCCTTTTTCACTTTGCACCACGGGGAGTCTCGCCTTCTCTCTTCACAGGAAGGAGACGTCTTTGACTGATCCGCTCTGCAGCGTTTCATGGGCCGTGTCTGTAAGAAAGTGCAGAAATGTTGTTTATCATATTTGATGGTCTTCAGAAGCAATTTATTTCAACTGACAATGGAAAATTCAAATGTTCTGCAATGCTGTATTTCAATCATAACAAATATGGTGTAATTCTTTCCTCGTGAGAAACGCTTTAATATGAAGTCACAAATACGATTTGTATCTGTAACAGAAAGAGCACAACATTATTTTACTACCAATATCACATAACTCTTATTTAGACTGTTGTGCAGCTAAATATTGTTTCCATGGAGTGAACTTGAATTTTGGTGTGCTTAAAATGTCAAAAGAGATTTGTGTGATCTGCACACTGACTGCTTCAGGAAGCTTTCAGACCAGAGCAGTGACGTATGTTCAACCACCGAAGAAACGATTCTGCATCCTAATGTTATCGGCCATCTGGTCAAGAATAAATTAAACTCGCATGGAGTAACTGGTGCAGGGAACAATGTGGAATTGAACCACAAACCTTCAGTATGAAACTGGACTGGAGAAAGATGCCGCTTCATGTTCACACATACAGCTGGACTCTGAGCTGAAATATAACCAACAATCACAAGGTTATTTAGAACGGTGCTAGCTGATGCCACAATACAAAGGGTATTGTTTTTCTGAATGTACACGGGCCAACCCAAAACTACATGAGATGCAGAAGTGTCAGAAGGAATTCCCAACCACTGTATTTTAATAAAAAAGTGCTGCTGAAGAGCTGTAAGATGCAGACTGAAGTTGAGCTGGGTTCACCTTCATGTCTTGGAAATATTGTGCTTTTTTTTTTCCCTCTTTGCTTTTTAGCGTGATCATCTTAGAATGTAAGACAGCGGATGTATTTGCTCCACAGAGCAACATTAGAATACTTTCTAGTACTCACTGTACAACAACAATTATAATATAATTATATAAATAAATAAAATGAATTGCTTTGTTGTATCCTTGACGCTGAATAAATGAACATTTGGCAGCACAATGTTATGTTAACTTTGTGGCCACTGTGGCTTGGACTTGATCCATGTCACTGATTCTGCCATTAAATATAACTTGCATTTAAAATTGTTTCTTTTTTATCAACAGTAATAAGCATGTCATAAAAAAACAAAAACTAATATAGCGGCGTTTTGTGGGCTGTGTCTGTAACAAACAGAACATTTTGTTTATCATTGTAGCGCCCCACCACTGTAGTAGGTCTAATGATGGGGGGGTTGGGTTCTTTTCTTTAAGGTAGCTTTGGCCAGATTTCTGGGTTCTCCGCTCTAACTTCATCTGGGACTCGACCTTGTGGTCTCACAAGAGACTCTGGCTGTGACAAAATATCTCCCCACTCCACTGAGAGTGGTCTTGGTGGGTCCACATCCTTGTAATCAGACTCTGAGGAGCATGGAGTATCTTCCACAACAATCTGTGTTGCGCTTTGATCCCGTCTGCTGTATCCTTGTCACCGGCCTCCGTGGCCGTTCTGGCTCATCATTCTGCTTATGGCAATCTCACTAAATAGCCAATAGGTAACATGATTTCGGTGCCAGGTGTTTACTACTCCTGTTCCACTTTCTGGCTTTACTTGATAGGACAGTAATTACATGACTGGGTAGATGAGATCATTTATTCAGGTGGGTCAGTCATGTCATTACTTTCTTATCACTTAAAAGCCAACTCGTTGTAATGGGTTTACTTTGTCCAACCGGCTACATCATATTTAGATGGACTTCAATGATTACAGTTTGAAATACAATATAATAATGCCAGGACAAGGATAAGCGGTATTGAAAATGGATGGATGGATGGATGGATGGAATGCCAGTACATAACTACTCTTTTAAACTGAATGTTTGTGTCATGGTATTTGCTTTAACAGCAGTTTTAGGAAGGGGACATTTTTCTCCTCCAAAGTTAACAAGGTGGAGTTTCTTAAAGATTTGACTGCATAAAAAGGCATAACATGATATATTATTACTAATCATCAGTAATACTATGTAAACACCTTTTATTCAAATGGTAATATTCTGAGAATTATTCCATATTTGGTAGTTCTGCTCAGGGCAGAAGTTGGTTAAAGGGGAAAATGTAAATTCATATTTGATGGCAGTTTATGACGGACATTTTTGTCTTCTAAGATTAGAGCAACTTTTTTAAACGGACACAAAATAATATTAATATACTATACAGTATACAAACACTGCAGGGTATTTTCATTATTGATGCATTTACTGTCTTTTTGCCCTTTAAAAAAACTCCTCATTACGACTGTGGTGAACATTAAACTCAAAAGCAATGATATTGAAGACATCACTTCCAACGTTGGCGCCCCCAAGCGGTAGATTAAGAAAGGACACTGGTAAACAACATATTTACCAGTTAAGTGGGCTTTACATGAAATCATTATTCCGGTGTTTAGATTCTGCTTTGTATTGGCCCGAGTGATGAACTAGTATTGCGTGATGAGCATAATGCAATATAATGTATCAACAGTCTACGAAGTGGTTAGCTAGGTCCATACCTGCTCAGGTGATCGCCGTTCACCTGGTAACACGTGGTCCAGGGAGTCCAGGAGATCCCACCCAAACCTTTTACTGAACTACAGTCCGGTTCTTGTAGCGGACCGTTAGAAACTGGTTCAGGTGTTTAGAATACAGATTTTCCTTAACACGCTCACTCATTTACGTCCCCCACGTACAGAGGGAGCCTACCAAGGTTGTAAAGGGCTATTCTATTTGTCTACTTATTTTGCTATACTGTATCTCTGGTATCTATTTTTTTTTTTTAGATGCAAGGTCAAACATAACATACATACATACATAACACACTTGGCCCTGTGAAAGAGAAGGACAAAAGATGGCAGTGTCTACTGAGTTTTCTTCAACCAAACTATTGCTTGGTTGAAATCCATATTTTGTTTTCAAACAATGTTCTTATGCTGAGCAACACCAGTTATTAGGGTGTTCTTCTAAGGGTGTTATTGTGGTTCTTCGATAATGTTGTATTAGATGTGGAATGTTCCTGGTCTTCTGTAGACCATTTGGGATACAGTGGAACCATTTCTATAGTGCCTTCTTCTCTTGAATGCTTGAATGTAAATCTCTCTCAATATACCAGAGATTCAGGTTTAGGTGTGAATATAGTGCGAGACAGAGTTAAAATTCAAATTCATATTTTTTTATCATCCATTAATAAAATAAGTTGAGTTTCAACCAACAGAGTTGGATAGTTTTCTTTTACATTCAAAGTATTAAAAAGTTTACATTTGACAGTCAAAGTTATTCAAAAGCCCTCCTCTTGCAGAGATATTTGACAAAAGATAAAGCATTTCTTCAGCATGTGCACCCGCCCCTGGAATGTGATGTCATCGCTATCATTTAAAAGAAAAAACTGGGCAAAGATCTTTCATCTTAAAGAAGCCAGTGTACATGTTTCCAGCTGGGAGCACACACACACACACACACATACATTCATATTGTCACCAGTCATCATGAGGTTGGACTTGTTTCTAGCGATGGGTGACCACATCTTCTAAAAAAATAATTTAGGTTAGATCCCTAATGAGTCTCCATAAAACAGCACCAAGTGTCACTGGGTGTCAGGAATGTTTGCACACGTCTCTTCATCAGTGTGTATCTGCTGTGCGTTCGACCCTCCAGAGCAACAGCGCGAGAAGTCCAGAAAGATGCCGTCGTGCTCCGTCTCCGAGTCCAAAGACTCCGGGACGTGGTCCATCATGATCTCCAGACTGGACGAAGGACTGGGACCGGAGCTCGTGTCTTGAGCCAGCGCTCTGGAGGATGAGGAGGAGTCTGACACCAGCGAGCCGGTGCAGTGTGTGTCCTCGCCTGGGGAGGGCTCCTGTGGCTGGAGAGGGTGGGGACCTGCAGGACTGTCAGCGTCTCTGGGGAGGGGGTCCTGGCTGGACGTCACAGTGTCTGTACAGAGACCATGAGGGGTTAGAGTTGAGCAAAGTAAGGATCAGTGGGTTAAATGGGATCAAACTCTCTGGGTCTGTTATTGATCAGCTGCCTGCTGTTAGTCTGTACTGAGGCGAGTGGAGTAAGTTTAGTCAGATATTTTTGATGTAAAAAACTAAACAAAAACAAGAAATGTGACTGCTTTCACACAAGACTTCCAAATATCTTTGGGATTTTCTAAAGATTTTTGCCTCAACTCATAGTCAGTTCACTCTATTTAAATGATTTCAAGGCATTTTAGGACAAAAAAATATGGCTTTGTGCAAAGTTCGACAGTTTAATTTAAAGGTCTGAGATTCAGCACCAACTGTTTAAAAAGTAATCTAAAACATTGATCCCTCCAGCAATAATATCGTCTTGTCATCTTGAAATGTGCTGATGCCAATGATTTGTGAGGTGGTTTATAACCGGGGTAGCCGTACCTGAAAGTGCAGCGGAGAGCGTGGAAGCTGGAGAGTGGTTGGCGAGGCTGGTGTTGCTGGTGTTGCTGGTGTGGTTTGTGGCAGTTACTATGGATTCAGCTAAAGAGCTGCTCTCCTCCAAGCAGGAAGTCATCTCCGAGACGGAGTGCCGCCTGATACCTGCTCCACCTCCCGAGGACGAGTCGGTGTCATACTCCACCACAGGGGTCAGCATGGGAACGTTGTAGCTCTTAGAGCGGACCACCGGGTTCTTGGCGATGGGGGAGTTTCCTGGTTTGGAGGGCCAGGAGCGCTGCAAACGCTTTTCTGGAGAGAGAGAAAAAAGAAAGATTATTTAATACATTTGATTACTTTATCATTGAAAACACTTAACAACACCACAGAGCGCAAGGGCATGAGAACACATGAACACACAGGTGATCGTGGATTCGTCGTCTGTAAACACATTGACACTCACATGTACGTACCTAAAAGGCAGGAGGAGCAGTGCAAATGGGAAGATCCATCTCTGGAATATAACCCATGAGTGCCGAGGTAGGGAGAGACCACCTTCTGGATGAGAGACTCCAAACGAAGGTAGACGTCTGTTACACCTTTAGATTCATGGACTCCCTGCACCAGAGAGACACACACACACACACACACGCACACACACACACGCACACGCACACACACACACACACACACACACACACACACACACACACACACACACACACACCAGTTTGCGTTAGCCAGTAATTGCTGCTTGTTGGCAGGTGGTAACGGAATTTTTAAAAGCAATGAAAAGGATCTCAGGGTAAAAGAATGAAAGAATGTTCAATTTGACCTTTCTGTGATTTCATCAAACACTCAGTTACTGCGAGAAGAATCAAAAGTCTCTGTGACGTTAGCTGAGTAACAAAACATAATGGAGTGACACTAAAACATGAACAGAAGAGTTTCTGGTCCCAATCTTATCGGAGTATAACCATGTGTAAACATACTCGGATAAGAAAATAATAAACAGCATTGCTCATTTAGACAGATAAAATAAACTCATGTATCTGGTTTAATATAGACAGACATGTCACTGCATAGATCATTGCTCTCTACGAGGGACTTCTTTCACATCACATTGCCATCTAATTAGTTGTTGTTAGAAAAATATTGATTCGAACAGCATAAACGGTCTTCACTGTCGACAGGGAAAAAAACGGCATTACAGCTTTGCTGCAAGGCTCAACCCGTGTGCATGTGACGTCAGCTTGCTTCTAACAAGGTCAGTGGCAAATAAATTACCCTCATAATCAATGGAAATCCATATGGGGCTGTTGAAGAGCCATGAAGAAAAATAAATGACAAAGTTTCTGCTTGAAAGTTCCAGGCACTTTGTTTGCATAATAGTTGGAGTCGCCTCCCACAATTTTGATAAACTTGGGACCAAATCGTCCCGCTGAGGAGTTTGATATGTGTGGGCCTCACTCAGTCTTCACAATAGAGAGATCAGTCCTGTTTCAGTCCTCTGAAGCATTGAGCACATGCATCTCAACCACAGCACAGAGACAAACCACATCAACAGACCAGACTTCGGCGAATTGGCGTCACAGAACGAAAAGGAAATTACTAACAGATGAAACAAGAAGTTCCAAAACAGCAAACCTCTTGTCTTAGTTAGCTACTCTGCTCTTGTGTCCTCAACTCTACCTGTAGATATTGATATTATTCATTGTGGGCGCTACACAAATAGACCATTTAAAAATTTTGTGCACATAAAACAGGAAATGTGTGGTCTAGATTCACAGAATTCGAATGTCCCCAAGGTGGTTTTACTCAAACTAAATCTGCATAACTGTGAATAATATTGTGAATATCATACAATAGAAACATTTAAAGAAATCAAAGCGAAAAAACAAATACAGAATTTAGTTTTCCGTTCCTTTCTACCCCTGTAAATCATGTTGCAACCCCGGGTGCAGGCTTTGACCTCTGGGATGGAAAACATTGCCTTGATGAGGAGAAAAGGCAAAATGTTGAACGCACACCCTACAATGACAAAATATGGATGTGACCGACAATGACTGAAGACCCACGCAGCAGATGAAGAAAACTGGTGCGGATCATGTGAAACAAGCAGCGTGAAACTTGAAAATGCATTACGAGTTGTCTGCATGAAGAGTACAGGGACATCACAGTTAAATAACAAGATAAATAAGACAACAACAACTCTCTTCCTGTTCCCACGGGAAGCGAAGGTAATGGATTATTAGCTGTAAGCAGCTCAATCGATGAACACTAAATCATAATCACTTTTTTTTGTTTTAATTTAAACTCTAAAAGTCAGTCTTACTTTGGGGTGATATCAGTCAGCCTTCTGTTCCACACTATAGTTTATCTTTAAGTGTTTCTAATCACTTAATTACAGGGGACACATGAATGGCTGCCCCCTCATCAACACAATGCATACTCATTTGACCCTTTGCTTCAATAAAGTTTTCAAAAAATTAGGTCAGTAATCCTAATTGATTCTTTTGACGATTGAGTTGCAGATTTTCCTGTTTTTGTGAGAACACGCGGGTCTTAAAGGACAGTGTAAACATGGTGAATTCACACAGGAAAACCGTGACACAAACAGACACAGGCAGGGTGCAGAGGGGACGGAGTGGTCATGGGAAGATGACTGTGCTCTGTGTCTCCTGTGAGATGACTTCCTGTGAGATCCCTTTACACGAAAAAAAAAAGTCAGCCACTCTCTGTACCCTCTGATCCTCCATCTGTTGTCACTTACCCTCTTCCCTCAGCCTACAGCAGCCATGGATGTGTGTCTGTGCATGCCGTGTGTGTGTGTGTGTGTGTGTGTGTGTGTGTGTGTGTGTGTGTGTACCTGTAGTATTAGCAGCATCTGTATGATAGAAGGGGGAACTCTGGCTCGGGGTCGACACAGAGCCTCGTCCAGTTTCAGGTTGAGGGTGATGATGTTCCTGAAGTGGAGGAGAGCCAACTGACGCACTGATGGCTCCTTTCCCTGAGGACACACATGTCAACACACAATTTTGGAATGGAGAGATAAGCCTGTGTGTGTGTGTGTGTGTGTGTGTGTGTGTGTGTGCGTGTGTATATGTGTGTATGTGTATGTGTGTGCGTGCGTGTGTGTCTGTGCACCTGTACAGGATAGAAGATGGCCTGCAGCATGGACAGAACATCACAGAAAAAGAAGTCCCATGTGTCGGCCAGAGTGTCGAGCAACTTCTGACCTATAACACAACGAACAACCAATCACCACAAAGTCAAAGAGATTACAGTCTGACTGGCCCATGCAGTCAACAAGAGACAATGTCCTGGGATGTTTTGGAAAAGTCTCTGCATCATGTTATCTGAGAACGTCACGTGTCTTGTTCTCATTGCGGTGGATGTACTCGTTCCTAGTTCCATGACAGTGGGTCATGTCTGTAGTGATGGACACAACAGAGCGTGTGCTTTGCAAAGGAAACATGATGATGCTTCTCGCCCTGAGAATGACCAAATATTCTTGAGGCTTCATATTTTACAGCATAGGTCTGTGCATGCATGTGCAGGCATGCGGGCACATGCACACACACACACACACACACACACACTGCTATTGAGTGAACCAGAACAATGGGTCTGTGAGTCACTCAATGCACCGCAGTGTTTTATCTCTCACTAACTGGATGTTATGTGTTATGTGACGTATTGGATCACTTCCTATTTGGTTGCTGTGACGACAGCACTGAAAATCTAGTCAGTGTGTGTGTGTGTGTGTCCTTCAAAGGTACTTCAAATAAAGGTCACACATCTGCCACAACAGAGAGAACAAATGTATTTCAGTGTCTTGTTCTCACCTCCTCAATGGCTTGTTCTCACTCTGACTCTTTTTGTGTGTGTGTGTGTGTGAGAGAGAGAGAGAGAGAGAGAGAGAGTGTGTGTGTGTACGTGGGTGTGTGCGCGTGTGCGTGCATGTGTGTGTGCGTGTGTGTGTGTCTGTGCAAATGGGTCCTGCAGAAAAAGGTCCATCACACAGAGTGATGGTGTAGAGATAAAGCCATGCTCTAACAGTTCAAACAAATAGTTCAAGGGTTAACCGGCGTCTCACATTTCAGTCAATCATTAAATTCCTCTGGTAGACTTGTGATGTTTTCACATTGAGATAAAAACTCTCTGCAGTGACTCGCTGGCTCACCTTCATAGAAGTGGATCTTGTCTCTCAGGATCACCATGCCTTTAGTGAGCAGCTGGTTCTGAAGGTACTCAGTGAAGAAGGAGCCCAGCTCCGTCTTCAGCAGCTGCCTGTATACAAATGTAGTGCACATGAGAGCCTATGTATACTATATACACATTACATCAGCAATACTTCATCAACATGAACCATACATAATTAGTTCTAGTGAACTGGAAAGCTAGTGTTTAAACAGCAGCATGCTCAGGAAATGAGAAAAGATGTTGTTCCCACTGAACACAAAGAACATTTCAACAACAGGATTTTCCACTGATACACTGGAGAGAACAACAGGTAGAGATTAGTCCGACAGCTCACATGCTGTTATTACAGGAAGGGAACATGTGATCTTTGATCTTTGTCTAATCTTCGTCATGACTACTGCCGTTTCTGGTTAAGTGGACAGCCGAGAACAGCAGGAGACAGAAGGAGTAGCAGAGAGAGATGCAACAACAAAAACAGTCATGAGTTAATGTGTCAGTAGAGACTAAATGTAGCCATTGTGTGTATATGGGAGAAAGGGAAGGTGGGAAATTACAGAGTATAACACTATAATTTAGTCAAATGTCTTCCTGAAATTCAAACCAGCTCAAACTCAACTTTCGCCTGTGTTTTTGTGAAAGTCAGCAAGCGAGTCAAAAATAAACAGGCAAATAAGAGCTCACCTGACACTTTCATTCAGAGTGTAGAGTTCATTTTCCCCCAGATCCTTCCTCTGGAAAACCGATATCACTGCGTTGTGGATGCTAAGAAGAAGCACACAGAAGCCTTTACTGGACAAATGTTCAACGACTAATGTGTAGAATGATAGAATACAATTACAGGAATCAACCATATGCATGATCACTACCTGACCAGCTGCTGAGCGGTAGCATTTCACACACACAAAAAGATTTCCATTGCTTTAAACTGAGATACATTAAAGATTTGCCTCACATAAATAATAAAAACAATAAATAAATAGAAGACAGCAGAAAACCAGAAAAAGGTGAGGAGGGTTCATGAACTTCTTTTCTTTTTTCACTCTAGGCTCCGGTCCAGCTCATGTTGTTCACCCCCCCCTCCTCCCCCCCCTCCTCCCCCATCAAACCAAGCGCTCCTGCTTTCACCCTGCACTGTCTAGTGTCAATTAAAGCTGAAACACCATTAAAATAACAAGAGAAAAGAGAGAGAGAGAGAAGAAAAGGCTCAAGAGGCAGAATGAGATGAAAAGAAGAGTGAGCGATGGATGCAGATAAAAAGAGATAGATGATGGACCCTCAGGGAAGAGAGACAGAAAGAGTTGCTGCTTATGTGTGTTTGTATTCACAGCATGAATTATGGCACTAACAGAGCTTTCCGCCAGCGATGTTTATTCTGGGGGGAAAAGGCACACAAGCACACAGATGTCTATCTGTGTGTAAACATACAGGCGCGACAGCTTAACTAGGCGTGTATGCAAGACCAAAAAATACATATTTTCCCATTCAGTCAAATATGTCAAGTGAACCAACATGACTCATGCTTCAGACCACGGCTCACACACTAACCTGTTCCAAGTGGCGTTGGTCCCGGCCCTTCTCTGCTGGGTCCCCCTGTCCCTGCTGCACTCCTCAGCCAGTCCTCCAGTTGTCCCTCCTCTATCCCCCCCTGCTCCTGCTCCTGCTCCTCCTCCTCCTCCTCCTCCTCCTCCTCCTGCTCCTCCTGCTCCTCCTGCTCCTGCTCCTCCTCCTCCTGGGGTTTTCGCCTGCGAGAGGTCGGTCAGACTGGAGGACGAGTTGCTACCCAACCTCAGCTTGCTGTGGAGAGTCCTCGAAATGCAGAAGACCGAAATAAATAGTTATCAGAGGAAACTGCAGTACTTTGTGCTACTGGATGACACTGGCGGAGCCACGCCCACTTTCCACTCCATAATGTGTAAAAGTCATCCAGAGACAATAATAGGAGTTTTTAGTTTTTCAGAAACTTCCAAAATCTTCAAAAGTGTTCTCTTGCAGGATGCATTTGTTGTTTATGTGTTAACAACCAAGGCACCGTACTGAAAATTTAAAAAACACTTATAGAAACTCAAAATCAGCAGAAAGTCTGCAGAGAAAAGGCATTACTGCTGCCCACAAAAACACTGTAATCCTTCCTGACTTTAAAGGCTGACATTACCTTTCGTTGATGGGTAATTACTTTGCCATCTGTTGATGTTTATGCGATGGCATCACACTTTGAACAGATACAATACAGTAGAGAGACAAGTGTGTACAGGGAGCCAGTCAGGAGGAGAGTACATAGAAACTGAAGGAAAAACATTCAAACAGAGAAATGGAGAGAGGGGGGGACCGTAAGAAAGATGAGCAGATAGAGGGCAAGAAAGAGGAAGAATGAGGAGGAGGGCAGGAATGAAGCTTATGAAGGTATAAAAGTGAACTGAGGAATGGAGACACGAGGAAGAGGAACAAAGAGGAGGGAGAAGGAGTGTGTAGGGAGGCACAGGCAGAGGAGAAGACTAAATATTCAGAGGTTGGTAGGAGAAACAAACATTAACAGTGAGTTCACTTTCAGCCGTAAAAGGTGCAGGTGGAAATTAAACTATACAGATTATATTGAATCCCTAGATTTAAACATGTGCAAGTAATAATTGTTAGTTTTCAGGTTTAGTTTTTGTCCAGGATATCTGTTGGGGTTGAGAATGTACTTATGATGGTTAGGATTCACAGTGAAAGAATGCATTGTGTCAGTGAGAGCCCTTAAAGGTACAGAAGAAGAGGAGCAAAGTAACAACGTGGTGAAAGCTGAAACTCAAAGGACAGAAACTAAAATAAAGCTGCTTAATATGTCAGGAACAGGTGTTGAAACTATATATTTTTTCCCACAGGCACGTACAGCATGTGTGTTTGTAAATGTGTAATCTGCGTTTACTATATATGATGTACTTACTCCAGTAACTGAAAGGGTACCACACATCCCCACCCCATGAGTGTGTGGGTCACACTGAACAGAGCGATGAAAGAAAGGATGAAGATGTGGAAGAGAAAAGGTGTCTCTGTCCTCATGGGTCTCTGTCTCACTCTTTCACATGACCTTTTTGACATTTTTCTCCCTCCTACTTCTTTTACTTCAACCTTTTTTTTCTTCTCTACCCTCTTCTCTCTCTCTCCCTTTGCCAGTCTGTGCCAGTCGGTGACCATGGGAAGTGAACTTTTGTGCCAGGCGGACAAAGGAACCCTTTGAGATTCAAGAGCTGCCAAGAGGGAGGGGAAGGATTTAAAGGTGACACACTTTTCACTTCCCCCTCCTCCTGTGTGAGACAGATAGAAGTTGTATTCAAGCTGTAATCGGGTTTGTCTGCTTTTTACTGTCATCTGCTGTGGAACCGTTGTAATGATCCAATACCCAATTGAATGTCACAACAGGAAGAAGAAAGAGAAAAAGAAGGGTCTGAAAATAGATGAAAAGTATGGAACATCAGAAGCATGTAAAAGAATATGGCGGGAAGAGGGGAGAAGGTGTGTGTGTGTGTGTGTGTGTGTGTGTGTGTGTGTGTGTGTGTGTGTGTGTGTGTGTGTGTGTGTGTGTGTGTGTGCGTATGTGTGATTTTGGTCCGTCTGTCAACCTGGATCTTAGTTCAACTCCACATAAATAGGTCAGTGTGAGAAACAGGAGCCTGGGGCTCAGATACACACACACACACACACACACACACAAGTGCATAAACACACACACACACTCACACACACAACTTTCGTTGTGAGGATGAATTTCCAAATTTTCTCAGTAAAGGTGCAGTTTTCTGAGAAAATGTCTGTGCACATGAAGAGTGGAGGATACCAAGACTGAGTTGTCAGCATGGTGGAAAAAGGGTTCTACATTTAATAAATTAAAGATTAGGAGTACAACCCGGAAGTTTGTGGCGCAGATACAACCGAAAGAGTTGTATGAGAGAAAATACTGCAGTCTAATTACTAAACAAAGGAGGATAAGGGGGATGTTTGCATGACTGAAAGAATGAATGAGGTCATTCAGGAATGTGTGTGAGTCACTTTCATCTACCTTTTTGTGTTCCAGAGAATGGGGACAAAGAGAGAAAAAGAAACAGAATATATTGGAGATGCAGTGAAACTCTGAATAAGACACGCTGGCATTTGTGAAAGTGTGTGTGTGTGTGTGTGTGTGTGTGTGTGTGTTCTTACCTCCTAAATGAGCCCTCTCGTTCCATGTTAGCCTTGACAGACTGCTGCGACCTACCGACCGCCCAGCAACCACCACTGATGAATCAGCATCTGAAACAGGTAGAATTAGTGGGATTCATTTCAAACAAAACCACGTGAAGTAACAAACTTAACAGGCTTTTTGTGGAGACGATTTTCGAGTTTGAACCCCAAGTGAATCGACCTCCTTCCTGTGAGATGTTTTACATGCCACAGTGGGAAAAGCACAGGTGTAAGCAATACAAATTATAATGGCGGAATGTAATTTAGCTGCTTTCAGGCTCAGTGTCACGGCTCACTGGGACACTTGAATTGTTATCAGTAACACCCGTTCTTACTACTACTTCAAGTCAATGTGCAAAATGACTATGACCAGCGCAATGCATATTTTAAGTAAACAACCCTCATGAGAAACCCGAAAAAAAAGCAGAGCTGCGTGGCTTTATAAAGCAGCTCTTGAGACACTGTGACAGAGAAAAAATTAACCCAAGTACCTCCACAGATCTAACCTTCGGACAATGGAGGGAATAGGCTGAACGCAACACATAAAGACCTCAACAGTTTTGGAAGATTTTGCAATCAACAGCACCTTTATGCCTTCACTCTGGTGGGAAAATGCTTCAATTGTAGAAAGGTCAGATGTAAAGAAATCAGTCAGTTTAAAGCACTGTTGTTAAAATATGAGATGCTTGTACTTCTTAGAGGTTTAGCAACGTGTCGTATGTAAACCAGGCCGTTGTTGCATGTCACACCCTGTATATACACTCTTTATAGCCACTGTCACTATCAAATAAAGGCACAATGCTCCTACATATAAAACAAATATGACAAGCTCATTAAAGTAAAGTGCTAAGTCAGACAGATGACAGATATTCACAGACAGACAGGTGTCTCCACTCTCTGTCAAGCTAACAAGACACCGTAAACTAATCAAATTACACTAAAGTGGGTGAGACAAACATTTGATCCTACCATGCCCCTATACACACACACACACACACACACACATATAGAATGACAAACAGCAGGCATGTTTGTAGTACAGGGCCAACTATAGTGTAAATCCGAGGCTTCCTCCTGACCTGTGTCACTGTCATAGTCTCCACAGACTTATGACGACATAAAAAAAGAAAATATGCAAGAAATTATTTAACAGTTTGCAAGCAAAGTGACATCACTTAACGCTTAACTTTGATCAAGCAGGGTTATTTTCAAATGCACAGTGCATGTGGTTTAGACACCAGATGAGAGCGCTGGTGAAGTTGAGGTCTTGGTGGATAATCAAAGTCAAGTTTACATGAAAGCTGTAAAGTGTTTGTCTGCTGGTGAAGAGTCTCCAGTGGTTCAGGCTTCACTTCCTGGAAGTTTTATTTGTCGCAATATACACTTTGACCTGCTGTTGCCTGGCGGCTACAGTTACACATGTTACCTAGATATATCTATTTCATGTTTCTGATCTAGATTTCCTTGTCATTTCTCTGTGAAGCACATTTCTGTTGACCAACGTGGTCATTTTGTGTCGTGTTATGGTAAAAACAGTCAATGTTATTATATGCCTGGATAGATGTCCCCGTGGCTCTGGTCAATCACAAATGTCTTCAGATTGAATGACACACATGCACCGCGGCGTGGTTTAATGCCTTGCTTAAGGGCTCTTGTAATTTCATGGATTGGGCTTTTGGGAGCTAGAAATGGTTTCTCATCCAGAGTCTGGCCTGATGAAACCTGTAAACTCCCACTCATTTAGAATCCTGACTTCTGAGTGTGAAGCCTCCTCCTCTTCTTCCTCCTCTTCCTCAGCAATTTACATTGTAAGTAGATATCAGGGACTCCACTGCTGAAAATTAACATCCATAATCTGCTTCAACACACACGCACACACGCACGCACACACACGCACGCACACATACACCATTCTGCAGACTGGCAGCACAACAGGGAAATGACCACCCAGCAGAGTGCTCCAGTCCTGCAGCAGGTTTGTCTGCTCCTTCCTCTGGCAGAAACACAAACCACGGGTTGGAGTTGTGCCCGAGCCTACAAATCATCGGTGTCTGCTTTAAGAGCAATCCCACCCTGAGAACAGTCCTTAAGTCGGCTTCGTGTCTCAGTGTTTAAGAAAACACTTTCACACGATGTCCTGCACAGGAATCCTGGAGTATGGTGCATGAAGATTCCCATAAATAATACTTAGTGGGAGAGGAAACAAATCATAAAGCTATATGGAGTAGAAATGGAATTGTTTGATAGTAAAAAAGCTCAGTAAAAAAAAAAGAAGCAGAGTTCTTTCAAGTTTGGACTGAGTTGATCATTTCCATACAACATAGGATCCTACAGTACTCACTTTTGTAGAAGTCTTCCTCACAAGTGTTCTTTCTCTCTGTTTTAATCCTGCACCAACCACGAACGGAAAGAGCCACAAAGAGCTCCTTTCTGTGCGTGAAGGCTGGAGGTCCGCGCGCTGCGGAGAGTCCACCTTCACCGCTCTTTAGCGCAGGTAACAGTGCGCGAGGGCTGCGCACGTTTGCCCTGAAAACACCCGACGTTCAGGAGCCGTTCCAGAGCCGCGCGAGCTGTCAGCGCAGCTTTCAGGACAGTCCGCGAGCGTGAGAGAGAGAGAGAGAGAGAAATATAGAGAGAGAGAGAGAGAGAGAGAGAGAGAGAGAGAGAGAGAGAGAGAGAGAGAGAGAGAGAGAGAGAGAGAGAGAGAGAGAAAGAGAGAGAGGGGAAGTGAGGGACGTAAGGCCGAGAGAGAGAGAGAGAGAATGCTGGTGGCGGTGTGTGTGTGTGTGTGTGTGTGTGTGAGAGTGTGTGTGTGTGTGTGTGTGTGTGTGTGTGTGTTTATAAGACATACACGCATACATGAGGCTTTGTATGTGCATGGGTCGATGGGTGAGACATGTATCTGGCAGCCTATGGAAAGTTAGTGGTTTAGAGTGTGTGTGTGTGTGTGTGTGTCTGTGTGTCTGTGTGTGTGTGTGTGCGTGTGCGTGTGTGTGTGTGTGAGGAGGAGGAGGGGGGGGGGTCGTGTATATAACTGCATACATAACAGTTGAGAAGACTTTCTCTTTCCCTCTGCTGCTGTGTAGTTCTTAATAATTAATGTTTAGGGCGGTCACAATGTCACATTTTCACAACAGGGTTATTGTGACCAAAAGAGTTGACGATACCTTCTCAAGATATCTACTCGAGAAAATATGAAAATAATAATGATGCCATAAGTAAAAATCCTCTTTCATTTTGTTTAACGTGCATTTTGTTTCTTTTTTTAAATGATACACATATGATATGAATATTATTGTCAATACGGGTTACCACATTATACGTTGTAATACTGCTACAACCTTTGACTATGAACATATGGCTCATTGTGGAAATCAACTAAGCACATTTTACTACTGAAACACAATTTGTAGACAGTAATACCACTCAGAAGATCTATTTCACGGACTGTTATGGCACCGATATGAACAAAGAGAAAGCCCAGTGATGTCCAGCTGGATCTGACACGTATTGTTCCCCATAGCTGCATCATGGAGAAGAAGAAAGAAAGAGTCTCAATTCAAAGTGCAGCCACACATGTTGGTGCAGATTAACGCAGCTTTGTCAGCAGGTTTTAAAACAAAAGGAGTCTTAGTTGACAGCACAGTGGACTCCCGTCATGTTTAATTCATAATGAAATAATTCATAACCAACCCAATACAGCAGCAGCCCACTCAAAACACTGGACAATACACTGCGTGCTTTAACTGCCAGAGGAGAAGGCCACTCAGCAGCTACACAGCCTTCTGTGTGTGTGTTTATGGGTGTGTTTTCACTTCTGAGCCGACACTTGCATTTGATCAACTTTAGGCTGTACAGTATATCTAATGTATATGTAATACATATCTCTGTATTAACCACAGAGCTCTATGTGTCACATCAAATTGCACTGCGTATGATTACTGTGCAGAGCACACACACGCAACAGTGTCCGTAATAAGGAACAGGTTTGTAATAGCAAAGTCTACAGGCCAAGGCCAGATTGTATCCTAAAAGTTCTCAGGACCATAAAACCACCACATACACACACCCACACCCACACACACACACGCACACACAGGCACCTGGAAAGATACAGCTCGCCCAGAGTTTACTAATCACTGAACATTATATAAACAGAGTGTTACTAACGTCTCTGCATACACACACACACACACACACACACACACACGCGCGCGCATGCACACACACACACGCACACACACTATTTTGGCACATACAGATACTGTAGACATGCTCACAAAAACACAATTTACATGACGTCTTAAATAATGGCTGGCACACGACACACCACATATCAATCAGTTTCTGATGATATGTGGTGTGTGTGTGTGTGTGTGTGTGTGTGTGTGTGTGTGTGTGTGTGTGTGTGTGTGTGTGTGTGTGTGTGTGCATGTGGGTTTGATCATGTGACCATCAAAAACCTGCAGTAAATGAGTGCGTGAGTTTTTCTTGCAGTTAGTGAATGTTGCTTTCGGAACATTCTTTCACGCTTAAGACTTGAAGAGAAACTAGCTAACTGCTAGCGTGTGTGTGTGTGTGTGTGTGTTTGGATAATGTGTATGCAGGATCCCTCTATCACTGAACACAACATGATTTTGAACATCCATATTATTATCTAATCTATTTTATGATAGCTTAGTTGAGATAATTTCATATTATGCCTGTCATGTGCCTAATTGTTACACTTTAATGGCAACAACACAAGGTTTTACCCTGAAGGACACGCTAGGTTCAACAACCACAAAGCAGAAACATGATCATTTGAGAAGCGTGCAGTTTATTTCATTAAGACAACAGTTGTAATATCTTGATATAATAAAAATCATTATATATTAAAAATCACTGAAGAGTTGAAGAGTTGTAAAAACAGTTGTCTCCGTTAGATGTTTTGCAAGTGGAAGTCTTTGTCATATTTATGACATTACACGCTTATTGTTTTGGTTTTCTAGGAACAGTCGAGAAAGGCTCAAATGTCATAAACAGTGAAGAAATGGCCTTGATCTGCCCAATATGTTTAAACATGATCACATGTACACATGGACTCACTTCTCCTTATCATATCAACTTTATATTTTAGTAATGCGTATATAAGACAATAACGGAACTGAGACTCTGACTTGCATCTCTTTCCACAGGGCGAGCAGGTAGAGGTGACCTTTTGGGGCCGCAGGATGGAAGATCCGTGTCGAGATACACAGTGTTTGTTTATGTTGAGCTACGCTCCGTCTCCAGCGCTCTATTTAAAACACACACACACACACACACACACGGTCACATTAGGCCTACACAAACAAACACACACAGTCAAGAGACGACTCGTGGACAGGGAAAGCGCTCAAGTGGACACACGCTTCGACCAAAAATGTACTGCATTACACATGTACACAGACAAAGTGCACGCACGCTCGTCCGCAGGCAAACGGGCATCATTTAAACCGGGTGTCGCTTTGATCTGCTTCGTGAACAGACGAGGGGAGAAAAGCAGCTCTCAGGCCCAAGGAGACGGCAGCAGGGACCTGCGAGGACTCCGGAGCCCCATCGCAAAGCTGCAGCCTCGGCTCACACAGCTACATGGTTACACTCCACACGGCTTCCCTTTAAACTGCAAACATCCAGCTCACTGTGTCTCTGTCTGCGCTGAAACACAGGCAGGGATATGACAGTGATCTCCCACCTTTTAAACCAAATAATCAAACGACAAAATGCTCTTCAACAACATGCACAATCTCACATCATTCTTCTATCCATGGTCTCCCTTTGTGATCGTAGCAGAACAGCAGATGATGGCTTTTACCTCAATTCACCACCGCAGGGCAATTTAGAAAAGGGCCAAAATAACAAAGTCTTTCCTTGAAGCACCACCAGTGCAGCCGAGGAGCAAAAGCCAGTGCTAACCTGTAATTACCCAGGTCATAAGGGTTCCACTCCAGTAGCGCCCTGGTCCACAGCTGCAGTTAGAGGTCAAATGCTTCTTCAAGGGCAGCTGGAGTTAGTGGGAAAGCTAAAAATGGATTAATGAGTAAATAAATGAGTAAGTAGACAGAAAGAACGAGGAGGGGACACACAGGTTATTCTATTTCCTTGTTTTGTTGTTTATTAGTTCATTTCATCTTTTATGACTTTATAATTTTATGAAATGCAAAAACAGCAACTTGTGATTTGCCATCAGGTGATTTAAAGCTACAACTACACAAATTATCAGAGAAAGATACTTGTTTCCAAATCCGAATGGTGTGTTTGTAGGGACAACAAATACAAGGACCACTGTTTAGTAAACACTCACATAAACAGACGCACACACGCACACACGCGCACACACACACACACACACACACACACACACACACACACACACACACACACACACACACACACACACACACACACACACACACACACACACACACACACACACACACACACACACACACAGACACAGACACAGACACAGACACACACACACACACTCCTTCATGAGGCCCACATGGAAACTCTTAGTCAGCTATAGGTTATGTAATAGGAATTCATCCATGTTTATATATATTAGAGACATCTGTGGATGGTCGTTGAACCGCAATAACAAGCAGTTTGGACATATGATACCAATGTAGTGAATGTTACCATGTTGTAATAATATCACTTTTACTTCTATTTCTGTGTGGCTGACAATGGAGATGGTTAAACGTCTCATGGCAGACTGCTACATTATGTTTGTGTGGTGTTGGTAAACAGTGGTACATCATTGCTAAATGAATTGTCACATGTTGATGTAAAGACAACATTCCCCATAAACACTGGTTTCTTATCCCATAGCTTGGACTTCTCCGTATGTGTTTGTCTTACTGTTTGCTCCACTGAAGAGGAAGTCATTTAATCCACTGTATCTTTTATTTTTCTCCCTCGTCAGACATTGTGAGAAAGTCCGAAAAGGTTTTACTGTGTTTAAAAGCTGGAGTGACCACTTCCTGTATCGCCCTGCAGAGTTTACACAATGTGACCGGTTTCCACCCTGTGTAAAAGTAATGGTGCAATGCAGTCAGACTGCTATCGGTGCCACCTGTGGTTCCCCTGCGGCGCAGACAGGTCAGGTTATTAAAGGTTATCTTTTTGTTTGACGCTTGCATGCCAGTAATTATGATTTCTTTCTTACAGGAATATTGTTCTTAATTGGGTGACATTCATGTTCCCCAGAGGATGTGCGCTATGGACTCTAGGGATTCCCTGACTTTTTTCTCGAGCCACCATGAGTTGATATTTGTGGTTTTAATTAAAATGTCTCAACATTAATTGGGCAGACACACACACACACAAACACACGCACACACACTAGTTAAGCATATTTTGTATCTTGATTCATACACCGTTCATTAATCTCTGTGGAGATGTGTGTGACTGCAGAACTGAAAGGGGTCACTTCCTGTATTCATGTATAATTATGCTGCGCAAGCCCTAGATGTTTAAATGTGTGTGTGTGTGTGTGTGTGTGTGTGTGTGTGTGTGTGTGTGTGTGTGTGTGTGTGTGTGTGTGTGTGTGTGTATACATATATACTGAGCACAATATTTTACAGCTGTAAAATCTACTTGCCAGTGCTCTCTGGTGGACAAACTATGGAGTAACCAACAAACTGTTTCTACACTACCTCAACATATTAATAAAATGTCTAAGATGAGTTTAAACCAGATGGAATATCGTTCCAGATAGTTTATCAGACAAGCTCTACTTTAGAAAGTAGTCTTACATCACCTCAGGTCATATGTGAGCTAACCAATACAGTGGAAGACCTTTGGGGACAACAGACCAGGGCTGATTAATTTGGCATCAATGCTCAGTTTCTTAATTACTCACACACATATATAAATATATATCTGGGCAGGAGTGGATGCGGGCTTATGTGACGCTGACCTGTTTTTCCGGTATTGCATTGGAAGTAAAATCATCAATGAAGAAAATGAGTTTGGAGAAATTCTGATTTTAAAAGTAACACCGTTTTAAAGTATTTAATTTGTCACGTAAAATACATTATGTTCATGTAAACAGTGTGTACAGTATGTATACTGTTTATCTCCTGAAGAGTTTAATGAAATAAATGTACAGAAAACGTTCTAAATATTATTATTATTAAAAACTACTGGGTCAGCAAACACCGGGTTATGATCTTCATATTGGGTTATAAATCAAAACTTTAATGGTTGATACTTTTATACACGGCAATGTTAGTATTTATATTTTCTCTGGGTTGTTAATTAGAATAATTATCGATAGTAACCTATTGATATTTGAGCTAGTGCTCAAAAAAGTTAGTTTTTACACCAGTGCTCATTTTTTATCTTCATAACGGGTAAACAATTACACCAAAAGTTATATTCTTGTCAACTTTTTCAGTTTTCTGTTGGCAAGAAAAATTCAAGTTTTACCTTTTAAAATTGTGGAGATTCTTATCTGCAGTGAAGGGTAACTCCCACAATTCAGCCACACAGGAACCTACATGTTGGTGGTTTCCTGTAAGATTGGGAAGCAAAAAAAGGAACATATTTATGAATCAGAAAAGCATCATACTATCATCAGTTATAGTCTAAATGAAAATGTACCAGCATATGTGATGCGTGATCATTTCTTCTCACTGTTTATTTACACAAGCTGAAGCCAGATATATGTGGGAGGTCTGTGTTGAAAGGGTAATGTGAGACCGTGTGTGTGTGTGTGTGTGTGCGTGTGTGTGTTTGGCTTCGCTTCATGGTTGTCACTTTTATCTCCATCCTCACAGATCTTCAAGGAATCTAATAGAACAGAAAAGCAGATCATTAGCATAATTATTGTTATTTCAGATAGCATACTCATTAAAAAAAACATGACCAGAACAGCAACAACTGTCAACTAAGTTTGAGTAATCTGATGTCTAGATATTGTGTAAGTTCACCTGTCAACACTGCACTTGGCCGTGGTTCACAGTAACCTGAAAACTAGGTAGACACCCACAAAAAACAACATATATATATATTCAGGTTACTCTAAATATTTTCCAGTAAATTCCTCAGTAAGTTAACCTCAAACATATACATATATATTTAGGAGCATTCAAATAAATTGACAAATTACCTTGCCCCAAATGTGATACGCCTCGATGCAGTTTAAGATCCCAACCCCAACGTGTGCAACGTTTTTTACAGTGTAGTGTTCGTATCACAGCAGGAAAACTGCTTGTGGGAAATTTATTGTTATAATGTCCCGGTAAGTCTCATTTTCCTTCCTCCCTTCCTTCCTCGTGCCTCTTTTTCTCTGGACTGACGGTGTTATTTTCATTGTCTCCATGGTGACGGATATTAAGCACAGATTCACACCTCACAACTGTTTCCTAATTGGCCCTGAAGCCAGAGGCTGTTTAATGTGCTCTGGATAACAGGAAGGAGTAAATCCTGCAGGTTACAGCCAAGAGGAAAAGATACGTAAGTGCAACACAAAGGGAGATAAAACTAATCGGATCGTATTGATGTGTCTGACATGATGTAAAGCACTTTGAATTGCCCTGTTGAAATATAAATTAATAATAAAATTGAAGATTCCCATTGAATGCAACACTTTCTGATTATAAAGGTTGTCAATATGGTATATTCAATATTTTTCCATTATACATTTGTTAACATTTCAACAATTTAGAAAGGGGCTTATAATGAAAAGTACTAACAAATAAATAAATAATATCTGTTCTGGTTCATTGTGACCCAGAGGCATTCTGAAGAGATATTGGTTATTAAAACATGGCAGAAATACATGAATTAATGTAATTCCCATCTTCCTATTGATTTATAGTCCAGTCACTCCAATTCATTTAAACAACTTTTATTTATTAAGTTTTTACAAATAAAGTAACAAATTTCACTGTATTGTAGCGCAAAGTCTTTTTAATATGAAGCTTGAACACTCTATACTTAGTGCAAAAAATACCGTTAAAGGCTGCCGATGACTCCGCACATGTATTTTATTGTTTTTTCTTTCATTCATCCATTTTTGTTTTATCTCACCACTTAGTACAATGTCAAACACGATACAGAAAAAGGAAACCACTGAATTAAGAGTGGTGCAGACAATACAACTGCAGATAACTGAGAATAAGTGAGAGAGAAAAAAAAGACAACAAAAACATGAGAGCATCAGAGAAACCAGAAACATATTTAACGTGTTGAGAACATTGTTTTCAGTAACAGTCAGAGAAACTGTTGCTGTGCTTGAGACTCGATATCATTCCACAGGAGCAAGCTACATAAAACAGAGAGGAGGTGCACTGAATCTATCTGTGTGTGTGTGTCTGGATCTGTTGGTGCACTAAAAGGCTTTTTTTGTTGTTGTTGTTTTTTTTATTACACGTGGGCACTGCAGTAAAAAGCATAAAGGCTAGCAAGTGCTAAACAGACAAAAACTGTGAAACCACAAACTGAGTCTAATGCGAGTAAGTTTGAAACTAGTATTGCTACACGATGTGTGTGTGTGTTTGTGTGTGTGTGTGTGTGTGTGTATGTGTGTGTCGCCAGAAAAATAATCCTACTTTCCCACTTTAAATTCAGGAAACTTCACAATAAGTGTGCCCACACTGGATAACTCTCAAGCCTTTCACAGTAAGAGTCCTTCCACCACAACTCTAAATTAAACTTCACAATAATTGCACCCACTGATGTTTAAATCTAGAGGTTTAAAAAAAAAAAAAAAAAGAGCCCTCCAGCAGGGAACATAACTGTCAAACCAAACTGTAACCTCACAGCTTGACAGCATACTGTAACTTTAAATAATATTGCATTGTAGCCACTGCACAGTAGGCGTTTCTTTCATAGTAATAATGTAGTAGAGACACAGCAAAATATGATCAAACTTCTACTGTGGAAATCATTTGAGGCTGGAGCATTTGCAAAGTGGAAGTCCAGAGTGTTACCTGGCAACAAAAACAGCTCCAGTGAGTGAAAGCAGTAAAAAATACACAGAATTTAGTTTTGAAAATTCTTTACCTCTGATGTTTTCACTCCACTGGCAAAAAGCGACGTGGCACTAAGTTGGTGGCATCGTTAAAGGTTTGACTTCTTCTGACAGATCATGATAACCAGAACTACAGCAAAGTGGCTCAATTAGTATTCACAGCTTCAACCAAACTTGCCAAGCAATAAAAATATTGCATTATTATTCATGAAAGTAGACCATATCCCCAATCAATGAGCAAAAGCAATGGGCTTTGTACAAAGTAACCTTTTCATGTTTTTAAGGGAATCCAGAACACTAATTTCCCAACAGCAAATGTTTAAGTGAATGTCAAAGTTTGTACCAGATATGTTTCGTTTGCACGGACAAATGAAAAGAGAAAACAGAACAGGGTGTCAAAGGCCTTGAATCGAAAACCGTTATCATCACATCCATCGTTTCAACCACCGTCATCAGCGCCAGCACAATCATCATAACCACCACAATCATCATAACCACCACAGTGGTCCCAGTCAGACTCGATAGGAGCAATTCTCAGATGAAGAGGCGTTCCCAACCCAATCGGTTCAGAAGACAGTCAAGTTCTGCTGGCTTTGTAAATGCTTGTTGAGTATTAAATGCTTAGAGAGTCAACGTCTTTCCTAATTGGATAACAACGGTTTGCACTGGAGGAGCAATTAGCTTCTAACTATGAGTGACGGGGTCCTATGAAAGTTTGGGTTTATTTTTGGGTTATTTTATTTTACTCGAGCGGTTTCTGTATTTCTTTGTTTCTCTGTTATCTTCTCGGCTGAGTTGGATTGCACCAATCAGGAATCAGCGAGCTTTGAATCAGAATCTGATGGCGGCTACTCTCACCATCCTACAGGTCAACTGGACTTTCAGAACAGAGCAGCACCAACATTCCTGTTCATCCCACTTCAACGGACCGACCACATGTCTGTCCAGCAATTATAGACTTTCACCAATCCTTTGATTTCTGCTTATTTCACATGCAGGTCGAAACATATTTAGATGATTGGTTTGGTAAAAACATAACCTATACTACAGTGGAGACGCATTCACGCAAGTTAACTATGAATGTGTCCTCTGCTGACTAAAACACAGAGTGGTTCAAGCTTCAAATACAATCTTCAAACAACATCCTCCTACAAACTGAAACAATATTCCTGCCCACTTCTCCACCTCGATATCTACATTTAAAACCCTGAAAATAAATGTCACTGATAAACTCTCCTGTTCCCTCCATCTTCCATCATGTCGGTGGCGTAACGGGCCTCAGACACAGAAACAACACCGACTTCAAATGGTGGCCTTTTTCCACCCTAAGTGGACAATCTCATCGGCTTAAATGGCAGCAGAGTTGGGGGGTCAATTGGTCTCTCCATCACTTCGTAGAGCTAAGTTGGGGAACGAGTCTTCCTTTTTGGGGCAAACGCACTCAATTAGTTGAAATCGAAAGAGAATTGACCACAAACCAGCTGTAGAGCAGCTAACAGCCGCCATTAATACAGCATCTGCACCAATCTGCTGCATGCCTGCTCCACTCACACCAGGTCCACTCATCACCGCAGACTTCAAAGTGACAGCCCCCAAAACTCTCCACGCAGGCTGTCAATGTGCTTACTTTGACCCGAGTCCTCGACCCCGAAAGAAACAAGCAACAGGAAGGATGCAAGGCACTAGTAAGTTCCTCCAGTATTTACCGGAAGCTCTAGGGGGGGTCAGGGGAAGCGAAAGAGAGCAAAAACAAAAGACAGACCTTTTTTTTTTCTTCTTCTTTCAAGTACATCAAAATGGACACCATTGGTTTATACATTCACATTCATCTAACAAAAACTGGGAAGAAAGAGGAGGGCGATTTAAAGTGTCTGATATATAAGTACTGTATTAAGAAAAGAAAATAGCTAGCATTACTTTATTATCTAAATATCAACTATCCTGCCGTTCACTTATAATCAGGCTTGGAGGTCAGTTTCAACTTTCAATTCAATCAGTTATGAAAAAGGAACTGAAACTGCGGTTGATTGGTTGTCGGTAAGGCATTTGTTTCAGAGCGCGCCCTCGGCCACTGAGTGCGAGGACGATTATTGAAAAGAGGTGTTCTCAATTTTTAATTTAGCTGAGAATCCATTAGCTGAAAGCAGTGAATTGAAAGTGAAAGGACCCCGAACCGTTCTCTGTATGCTTTTTGACATTTTTTTTTTTTATTTGTGATATTTCACCCGAAAAACTAATGTTGTCCAACAACATTCGCTAATAATAAACAACGATAATCACAGTGTTTCCACATCGTACACCGACGTGCGCGTATAACAGGTCCATCAACAGAACATGTTTTTGTTTCTTTTTAAATAGAATAATTATCATTAACAACAATGTACATTGCAATCATTTCAACACACATGTTGAAAACACCCTAATGACACAAAGAACTGAGGCATTAGTCCGTGAGTGTGTCTGTTAAATGGCTGCTACGCCTCCAACAATGTGTGTGTATTTACATCAATCTGGTTGTGTATGCAGGTGTGTGTATTGCTGTGAATATCTCATGCATCGTGTGGGTGTGTGTGTGTGTGTGTGTGTGTGTGTGTGTGTGTGTGTGTGTGTGTGTGTGTGTGTCAGATTGCTAGCCGGGGGCAGCAAGCAGAACAAACCCAACGAAACAAAACCAAACAACAAAAACAACAAAATGGAATCATCATGGCTGACATTCTAAAAAATAAACAGAGACACAAACTGTACAGGGACTCTGGTATTATTCTGTTAACAAGGCCACTTTTTCACGCTGAGTTTGGGCTGCTTTCTTCTCTAAAAGGTTTCTGCTGTTATTGCTTCGAATGGCAACAGAGAGGCGGAGAGAGGGATGGAGGGAGCGGTGGAGTCGTGATGGTGAAGAAGGTGTTGGATGTGCAGAGGCATCCGTCGTGTCCAGTCAGTACTTTAGTCACGGTGCTCCTAAAGTAAGCAGTGGACTGGGAAACGGATGAGGTGCTCTCTGTTATGTAATGCAAACATTCTCGTGCTGCTCTCCCTCGCCAACCACTGTTGTTTCCTCCGTCTCTCTCCCTCCGTTTGAGCGGTTTGTCAGAAGACACAGAAGGTAACGGCGCAGCAGCTGTCACGAATTTCCTCAAGCAGACAAGTCAGAATGCGTCGACTGTATCGACTCTAAATTAGGCTCAGGAGTTTAAATCCTGGATTTGTTCTGGATTTTTCTTTTGTGCTTTGAAATGAGGAACATTTCCAAATTCTGAATACTGAAGAAAAAACACTTCCTAAACACCCTCATCTGAAATTAAAGCTTTGACCTGCTGCTATGTGCATCCTTCCTTTTAAGCATACATTGAAGGGGTGCAAGCCGCTGGATGAAACCCTGCCGGTGGCCCGCCATGCTCCCCTCTGCATCCACCAGTTACCTTTTTATGTAATAAATTTGGAAAAACTGCATTTTTGCTTGTTATTATCGTTTTCAAGTGCTTGAGATCATCTTAATGCTCAGCATGAACAAGTGTGACCGAGCCATAAGTGCGCATAAACGACACCTCACACACCAACAGTAATTAACACCAATCCCCTGTCAAAATCTCTTTGGCCTTTTAACATTGCACTCATGAGTCTGTTCCTTTATCCTTGAACACACACCCAGTCAAACAAATGGAGATCCTGTGACTGCATTTGTGTCTGTGACAGCTTCTCACACACACGTGGATGGATGCAGAGGTGAGATGCATCATGACACACTTTGGCGAGTTGGCCTCAACGCACTCCTGATTTCTTCTCCTCCTCCTTCCCTGTTTGATCTTTTCTGTTCTTGAACAGGTCAGCTTCTGTCACTTCAAACTCCTTGCTCGCCAAGCTGCTCTAGTTCTATCATCCTCTCCAGCCGACCAAGCGTAACACTCTGTCCAACACCAGTCCGGTCGGCCGGGATACAAACCGGCCTTCTCCCCGAATCCTACGTGGTCCTCATGTTGGGTCCTCCTGGGTTGCTGACGGACTTCTGGAGAGAGTTGGTCAGATGGAAAGCCTGGAGCGGCCCCTGACCGGGAATCTGGCCCTGCCCACCAACCGTGGTGGGGTAGGGGCCCAGCGGCTGGGAGGTGCTGACCAGTAGAGGCCCAGGCTGTGCTGGGGCCTGGTGTGGGTTTGACAGGCCGTGAGCCGGACCGGACCATTGTGCACTGTAGGCGGCAGTAGGGGTGTAGTGGCTGAACTGGGGAGGTTGGGGTTGAGGTGGGGTGGAGGAGGCAGGGGTGTGGCACAGGGAGCCCTTGCGGGTGGCCAGAGAGGTAGCAGTGGTGGAGTTTGTGGGGAGGTGGGCTGAACCTCCAATGCTGCTGGGACACAGCTGGCTGGGAGCAGAGTACTTCCTGCTCAGGCTGGCTGACTGGATAACCTGGAGAGATGGATGTATGAGGAAACCTTTATTCATGCTTACTATTAGACTTGTTCCTTCAAGCACACGTTTATTTTATCTTATTAAAATATCCTAAAATCTTATTATGATTTGGTAGATATCTGTTGCCCTCTCAAGGATTCATTATTAGACTGACTAAGACACAAAGTAAAGATTACACTTTTTTGTATTATTTGTAAAACAGGGAAAACAAACATTCCAAAAAACTAACTGTTTTGGAAATGCAAAGTCTCAAATGAACACAAACTAATTGAGACACAAGGCCAGTTAATAGTTTTACAGCAAAGAAGAACTAGATGGTTTGTGGGTCTCTTTGCTCAAGATGGAACTGCCATGTATAGTCTGCTGTGTCCATTGTACTTAATAAGAAGTTGGAGGTGACAAGAGAGATCATTTTTGCCTTAATCCATTTGTGCAGGTTACTCTGGCCATGATGTCGTCGGGTGTATTCTTATTAAACTAACCTCGTAGCTATGTCCCTGCACTGGGGCCGGCTGCAGCTGTTTGGCACTCCTCTTCCCCTGAAAAAATAGTTAGTTCAGTTTACTTATCTGTACATTACTTGATCAAACACACAAATGTATCCCGCAAAACTCAAAAAAAGCATCTTGGAACAATGTACATTGGGCAACCTTATCTACTACTGGACTTTGTCTTTGTCCTGAAGCTTTGAGCTTACCTCTATTAGATCATCCAATTACAATGAAAATGTCTTCAAAACCTCTCAAGACTAAATGATATTCCCTCTTTTCTTTCCATCTGATGTGTTGGTAATTTCTACACACATAAAATGCAAAACGGATAGAGGAGCTGGTCGAGGTTTATAATAGGTGTTGAGGGCTTTGAGGAGGCTGAGGTTTGTTTACTCCACCAATCTCTTTGTCATTTAGAATTTAGCTCCTTTCCTCTCTTCTTGTCCGGTAAACTAAATACAGGAATTTGTGATTCATTGCTAAAGAAACATTTTGAGTTATTATGAGTCAAAACAAAGTGTGTCACAGTAAGATGAGCCATAACACAGCAGTTACCTGTGAGAGGTTCATGGCATCTCTGGCCCAGTTGTCCACCAGTTTATGGAGGTCATCGGTGAAGGTTCCTTTCCTCTGGTGGGGGGCTGACATGTTGGCGGGCAGACTCTGAGAACCCGCCTGGCTCTGACCCAAACCACCTGAACCGCTCACTGCGTTGGTGCTATTAGTCCCTGTGGAGGTAGAGAGAGAGGGGGGGGGGGTGGGAGAGCAAAGAATGTCAGGTATTGTTCAAACTAGAAGATGATAATTGATGTTATCTGAATGAATGAGAATGCATTTCCCGTCTTGACCATGAAAATGTGTTGCATGGTCGGGACAGAGGTTTTAGGGGAAGGTCAGCATGTCGACATGTTCATTATATTGTGTAGTTGTAATGATAGAAATCATGATGACAGACAGGAGGAACTCGATGATGATACTAGAGCACCATTTAAAAAACATAACATGGACTCTTTTCATGTGACTAAGCCGGTTTCAGAATATGAAACAGTGTGTTCAGAGTCCCATTGCTGCAACACAAAAGAGTTAATGCTGAACCGGGCCTGCTGTTGATCTGTTCCCTGTGTCGCGCTGATCTCGACTCTATTCTTTCACCATAAGATGGCACTCAAGCTCTGGTCGTGAGCTTTTTGCCAACATCACAGCGGATTCACTGCAGAACATGAAAGCAAACACTGTAAACTGGCCAGGCTGATCTATCGTAGCCTCTGTTCAAGTGAAGTCAACTTGTTATGAACTAGTATATGATACCAGTACTATAAGCACAGCATGTTCATGGTTCAAGATTTAACTTGTTCACGTTAGTGCCGCTCTAACAATCCAACAGGGAACAACATCTACATAAAGAGAGATTATAAAATCTCTTAGCTGCACACTCTGCTGATTTCAGATATTGTCACATAATTATCTCAGAAATAAAAGGATTTCAATCAAATCTGGATCCCCAAAACTGCACACACAGCTTTGATAATATGCATTGTATGTATTTCTTTCTCGCAAATATGCAGTTTCAAGAAATCATTCAGGCCAGTGGAAGAGAACATCAGAATTAATAGGATTTGCTATTGTTCTTTTACTCATGAATCATGAATATCACATAATAACTCCCTCCCGAATGTAGTTTCTTTATCATCATTCCTTTACAGTTTTAATCCAGGCTATATTTATATTACACAGATCTGTTCATATTAAATATTACAGGAGAAAAGACATAATATGCAGGGAAAAAAAACTATACAATTGGTCCGACAGAAAGCCGGCATGTCATGCGAAATAAAATGGAGGAAAATAAGAATGAGGAGACGCTGAGTCATGACTGACTGCAGCAGAATGGAATTCTGGGCAATGTAGTCAAGACCACAAGCCATGAGGATGGAGGAGAGGAAAAGGGAGCGGGCAGAGCAACTGTGTGTGTGTGTGTGTGTGTGTGTGTGTGTGTGTGTGTGTGTGTGTGTGTGTGTGTGTGTGTGTGTGTGTGTGTGTGTGTGTGTGAGTGAGTGAGAGAGCCTGCAGGAGCATGCACTGTCAGCTTGAATCTGTGATGGCTGGTTAATTCAGTCATTTCAGTCTTCAAACTGTGTTTCAGTAGCTGAAATAACTGAATCAAACAATCTCAAATCTGGCAGAGGGTCAAAGTTGGAATCTAAAGGACATAAGAGAGCAGGAGGAAGCGTGGCCAAGTGCAAGGATGGAAGAGGGCATCGATGGAGGGAGTAAAGACCAAAAAGAGAGATAATTACTACAGAGCTGGTTGCAGGGGCAGACTTTTTTCACCATCTTCCCTGTGAGGCCGGAAGACAACGATTGGAGGATTGGGAGAGAGTCAGAGTTAAGCCCACGCCCACAACACCCGACAACCAAACACAATGCATCCTAGTAGGATTATTTGAACTTGAAGCAGTCAACAAACAACACGTTGGGGTTGAGTTGCCCAATAACATCAGTAGCTGTAACACAGTACACTGTGACACATTAATGTGCAGTTTTTATAAAACGGTGTGTGTTCTGTACTCTGCACTGTTTGTCTTCAAACAACACCAAGATATGAAGGCAACCTTCTGAGGAAGTGCGGAGACCAACTTTAAGCACACTTACTGCAGCAAAAACAGAATATAATATACTTGGTTATAATACTTGTGTGTAACAGTAAACAAACACTGAGTCTTGTCTGTGTACTGTGGCTTGAAGACATTTCTGGGAAACCAACCCCTGGTTCTCAGGACTCCGAGGCCTCTCTACAGCTCAAAGGGCCGTTTCAGAACTGGGTCCAAATTCAGATTCATATTTATCAAAGTACCCGGTTTCCAGACCTCTGAATTGCATTTAAAAAGATTGAGGTGAAACAAAATGCCTTATTGTCAAGATCATTTACATGAACAATCAAATCAATTTAATGTTTTTATTCCTCTTTGTAAACAAGAACATTAAGACCCAGGTCTGTCCCCCTCCCTCTCTGGCTGTGCAGTGACAGGGAACAGGTGAGGGGTGAGGAAAGGGAGTGAGGGAAAGGAGTAAGGAAGAGAGAGAAAGGGTTTGAGCTGCAGAGGGTTCAGAAGCACTCATAAACATGTCTTTATAATGCACAAACACTTTACCCAAGACTACATTTATGATCATGATAATCACTGATGATGCACAGAACTGTGCTTAAACAAACCACGTTTATTCAAAACAAATAATACATCTTCTATTAAAAACAAACTGAATGGCACAAATCTCAAGTCATCAGGTCCCCACTTGTCTTTCCTTGTTCGTCTGCTTGTTTTCACAGAAGCAAAAGTTAGAAATGGAAGCAGTCAGGATTCGAAAATTCAGACTGACACAAACAAAACTGTATCATCTATTTCTAACTTAAGAGGACTAAATGTATGAAACGCTCGTTATCAAGCTTGTTGCCATGGAGAATGATCTAATTGGCTAAAATGTAAACATGCGGCACAATGAAGCAATTTGGACAATCCATGTGCATTTTAGCGGCCGTTTTAATTTCCCAGGGGCCTAACTTGTTTCATGCACTCTCGTACTGTTATATTGCACTCATCTTTGACTGTTTAAAAAAATTAATTGAAATGTGAGTTTTTTTTATTGCACTGCAAACAGATACACCAGTTGCTCATTTCTCTTTATTATACAGTAGTTACCCAAATGTGTGTGCTGTCCCAAACAAGTTGGGACATGCAGTTGTGTGAGGATGACAACTTTAAACACACTGGTGACGGGTGAGTTCCCGCGGTCACTAATGTAAGTTTCACGTCATAGAACCTCAAAGTGGCTCTATTGTTTTTGGGCTGGTGCACTCCACATGGCCTCTAGAAAGCTAAAAGGTTTTGATTAAAATGGCAGTGCAATTTGTTGACTGTCTTTTAAAGTCTTACTTTTAGACAGTTAACGCTTTGCTGAGTCCGTTCTCTCGATTATTATTATTAATTTTATATTTAGTTTTTAGCAATGCTGTTATTCTCTGCAGCTAAAAGTGCACAAGGGTGGCATTGAATGTGAAGTTAATGTTTGTCAAGGACGACTATGTCAACGAAAAGAAAAAAAGGGAGAAAGAAAGAATACGGAGAGAGAGAGTGGAATGAGAAATATGATATAATATATATAAGTGAAGATGACTATGGGAAGCTCTGGGATGCATGACAGACTATGTTTGTCATTAAGCTAACTTTTTGTATCCTGCAGCAAGCTTTTATCTCTAATTTGACCTTTTTCCTCTGTGCCTGTGCCACCAAATTGCACTTACGGGAAATACAGTGTGCAGATTTTCATTCATATTTCCATAAAGAAATTTAGTTTGGCCGGTAATTCCGAATAGAGTACTTGAATCCTAACTGCGGCAGTGAGAAAGCTCTCAGATGTAAATGTATTACCCTGCAGGCTCGCCTGGATTCAATCAAATTCAATTGAGTTTATTTTGTATAGCCCAAAATCACAAATTACAATGAATTCATGTTTTCTATTAATGCCTGAAAAGCTGACTTTATTGGAGACACCAGTTTTCTGCAGGATACTAGTGATATCACAAGCAGAGGGTCTTCTTCCTCTATCAAAGAAGGAAAACCATGGGAAGACGGGACGACTTTGACTTGACAGATATAGGAGTACAAAAATAAGAACAAAAAGTAAGTAAGGACAACGGGTAAAAAGAGAAGAGCAAAGGAATAAAGCGTTACACACAAAGAGCCAAGCAGGGCGTACTCAGAAAGCGCGTCCTCCTGCCGCCAGGTTTGAAGGCCAAACGCTCCGAACCCCAGCTGAACTTTATGCAGCCTGAAGAGAGGGAGGAGGGAAGAGATGGAGAACCAGGAAAGGAGAGTGCAAAGAAGAGAAGGGAGACAAAGAGAAAGGTAGAGGTGAAGAAGATGAAGGCAGTGAAAATGAGGAGGGCAACAAAAAGACAAAGAAAAACAGGGACATAGAGACGGACAGGACAAAAGTAAGACAAGAGAGGTAGAGAGGAGAAGGAAGGAGAGAGACACAGGTGAAGGAATACAAAGGAAGAATGTAACAGTCAGTTAGCCATCACACTGATTCACACACAGCAAGACACAGATAGAGAAAGAAAGAAAAAGATGTGATTTGAGTCTTGTGAGCGAGTGAAGACAAACCAACTGCATGCACTTATGTAAAGTATTTCTAATGTTGTGGGAAAAGCTCACGAGGCCTGCTGCAGACTGCGTGCCTACCTGGGGTGGGAGCACACAGGCTGGGCACAGAGAGCGCCGCCTCGCTGGTGTAGGCGGAGCACAGGTTGTTGCCGGAGGGAGACGGTTTGAGTGGCTGGAGCAGAGTACTGCTGCACGAATCGGCTAATCCTCCGGGGGCTAACAGAGCCAGCGGGCCGGGGTACATGGTGGGGACGCTCTGGGCGGATAAAGTGCTGCCTGGAGAAAGCACAAGGCATTGGCAGGAGGGGACAGGGCAGTAACGGCACACCGGAGAGACCAGAGACACACAAACGCGAAGATAATGCACAAGTAAGACACCCGTCACCAGAGACATTGACACACACGCCCAAACCCCAACACACACAAGCGCACAGAGGGAGACAGACGGGGAAAGCAGTCAGAAATGTTCACGCTCCGAGGCTGCACCAGCGTAGACCCGCGTGTGCACGCGTAACCAAGCACATCCACACACACACACAAACATGTGCACATGCATGCATAAAAACGAAGACAATGGAACATTAGGGTACATGTTTTAGACCATTCTGGCTGAATTGTAGGAATAAAGATGGAGGTGAATATGTTGCTGGTGAGTTACTATGAGATAAATGGACTGTTTAACCAAATGACAAACATTACACATTTTCTCGCCTTCCTCTGGTGGTATCTAGATCTAATTATAGTTTTCAGTTTAATTTGGCCAGGTGTTAGTGAGGTGAGTGTAATCTCATGTCTATTGCCCAAAATATTCCCAACAGTCTATGGCCATGCTAGCCGCTATGTGATATTGGACATTCGACAGATAAAGCATTGCTTGAGCTAAATGCTAACGTCAACGTGCTGATGTTAATCAGGTAATGTTTAACAACCAAACACAAAGGACAGCTGAGGATGATATCATTGGTTTTGAAGGTTATCGTCATAAACGAAGGTCTCGGACAAATTCAGACCGAAAGATTAGCGCAAGATAAAAAGTTTCAATGTCAACTATTGTCAGTTGTCTTTCTGAAGAGACATGCTGCTGTTATATCTGGTGCTGTGAGCAACAGACACCAAATGGTATTCACCACCATTGTGTTGAGGTGGTGACAGAAATCTCAAAGATGCACACATCTCAAATCCTGGACAAATAAAACCAACCAGCATGGCATGTAATCACTAGAAATCACTAGAAATAAGCAACATGTTTCTTTGAACTTTGGGTGAAGCGACACCTTAATATAAATGTTTAAACAAGAACCTACCTGGCTGTAAAGGACTCTTGCTGCTGTGCATGGAGCTGGTTCTGGAGGATTTGGAGGATTTGCTTTTGGTAGGACGTCTCCTCCTGCCAGTCAAGCCTAAAACTGGAGGGAGCACTGCAGCTGGAGGGATCTACACAGAGTCCAAAGAAAGGATGGTTGCTTGCTACATAGTGTATGAGATACCATTCGTACACTATCTAGCAAGTAACCATCCAGGGTGAGTTACCTTTCCAAGCCTGGTAAAGAGACCGTCTATTTCCTCCTTCTGACGGGAGTGCAGGGCCTGAATCTCACGCATGTGCCTGGTTATAGAAAGAGGGAATGAAAAATATATATGAGGAATAAAATATTGACGGGCAAAAGAAAGAGACAACGGGAGTGAGGAAGCAAGGAGAGAGTAGGAGGGCCAAGTGTTCAAGGAAGAACGTGCCTTTTCAAGAAAAGAGGAAGGAGCACTAGAAAGAAGTAATGAAGGAACGTGGATGGTTAACCTCATTCTTGAGGGTAAGGAAAGAGGAAGAGGAGAAAAGAGAAGCAGAGCACAGCCTTCTATTTTTGGGGGGCACAGAAATAGAAGACAGAAGAAAGAAAAATCTAGTTTATTTCAAAGCAGTTCAACCTAATAAAGAGGCGATGGAAGGTGAAAAAGGAGAGGGTTGATAGAATAACAGATGTATGGGATGACTTACTTTTCTCTGAGGTGGCTGACTTCCAGTTTGAAGTCGTCATCCTCAAATTCGGAGTCGTTGTCACTGCTAATGTAGGAGTTATTAAAGGAGTTGTTGTTTAGACTGGGCAGCGAGGCTTTATGAGCAGAGTCTGGACTCAAAAACGGCCCAGAATTACTGGGTCCATTAGCAGCCTGGGCAGCGGGTGGAGGAGTCTGCCTGGATTCGAGGATCTGCTCCTGGGCACGACTGACTGAGAATCTACCAACACGGGCTTCTGGGTTGGTGGTAACCTGAAATAAAAAAACAAAATATTCAATGATATAATAATTAATGAATGGACAGTGGGACAACGAAGGGAGGGAAATACGTGTAGTAAATGAAACCCTCACCCAATACACTACAAGATTAAAAACAGGAAATACCTGGAAGCGTCCGATGGTAGTGGTGGGCTTAGAAGAGTGGCAGGGTGAGGTGAGGGGGGAGGGGTAGTGTGACCCTCCCAGAGTCCGTTGGGGGAGTCCGTCCACAACATCTCCTCCTTTTCCTCCTCCCCCTCTCAGAGGATACGGGGAATCCTTGTGCAGTGTGTTCTCCGGGCTGGAGAGACTGGAGGAGGACGACGAGGAAGAAGACGAGGAGGAGGAGGTGGTGGAGGAAGATTCAGTGCAAGCTGGTCGTTGGACAGGAGCAGCTTCAGTAGCCAATGAGACCTAATCAGTGACAGGAGTCAGGGAAAGGGGACAATGCAAAAGACAAACTTAAAATCGACAAATTCAGGCGACTTGAAATTAAATGTTTAGAATAGACCATCGTAGACCCTTTGAAGAGGAAATGGGTAGATATTCATCAATGATCTGTCGTGTAGGGAAACCTTACCTGAAATCTTCCCAGTTTGATTCCACCTGAAGGATGAGGAGGACCAGAAGACAACCCAGTTGCTTCCTCCAGAGAGAAGGGAACTTAAAGACAGATGGTACAATTATTAGACGGGGACAGATGAAAAGCAGATCCAGAGGAAGACATATGGATTATTAGATCTATATACACATACTTGGTTGTCCCGCTGAAGGTACGCCACTGTGAGGCGCCTGGGGTCAGCATGGAAAGAGAAGGAAGTGGGTTAGCACTGAGCAGTGTCATTGAAATATAATACCATGAGTAATATCAAAACATGCGTGTGCGTGTGTGTGTGTGTGTGTTTTTTACCTGTGTGTGTGTGCTGACAGGAATGGTCTCTGGGCTCAGTGCTCTCCTCAACTGAGCATCCAGGTCCTCCAGAGGCTGCTGGGACTGGAAAAAGACACACGTTTAGACGCACACACACGCACACATTTTAACTGCAGTTAATCAATCATTAAAATTAAAATCCCTTGTGAGCTTCAACTGCAGGAGGATTTTCTTAATCAAACAGGACATGTCTCGTCCATGAGAGTTATGTAAGGGAGGAGAAGTGAATGTCGGTAACTTGACAGGTCAGATATTTCATAAAAGAACCACAAGTCATGTCTCACTATTCAGTGGTTACATCGGAGAGACTATCTTTTGACGGCAGCATTCACAGTCACAACAAGTTCCCGGTCCTCAGCTTGTCCCCTTTGAGTTTCCATGTCTCATTTCATATGTCTCTCTTAACCAGCCTTTCTCCTCTCTTACTTTCTTTTATCATCCATCATTGTTATTCATTGAAAGTAAAATGATCAGGATTTCTTTGTAGTTTAATGTATTTATTGATGTCATACTGTAGAGTTCTCCTGCTGTTAATTCTCATGTGTTCTTGTTCTTGTTGATGCAGATGAAACATAATGTCTGAGGTCTTAGGTTTCACAAGCTTTTAACATATTCAATATGCACTATGCATCACTATTTATACACAGCACATAAAGCACAACTATAATCATAAGCATTACAGGCGTATGACAATGCAGTGTTGCATTGCATTGGAAATAGAAATCTAAAAATGAGCAAAAAGAAAACACCTGTATTAGACAAGGTCCAGGGAAGGATGGCAGGAGTTCTGAAGGAGGAGAACTGGCCTAATCCCAGAGAACGAGAGTCGATGAAAACACAGAGTGGGAGGAAGGAGAGAGAAAAGATTGGAAGAAGAGGTTTAAGAATAGTGTTTGTGGAGAAAAGAAAGACATTTGCATGCCAGATGAATTGTAAGGAAAGTTAGTAGAAACAACTTGCAACACCTATAATTTATAAAGATGAAATAATCTGTGGCTTCTTAACTTTTAAAAGTGTAGTACTGTAAATGACCTGGGTAGTTTCTCTTCAAAACATTGGTCTGATAGATGACCACAGAATTATTTAACTAATACAATGACTAGTGCTTTAACTATATCGAAATAACTAGTATTGCTATCGACAGCTAAACTGGCTCACTCACCACTGTCCTGGTTAAAGAGGGTTTGGATGGAGTGGTCTGGCCAAAGGATGAAGCAGGGATGACTGTAGAAACTGAAATCATAAAGTTAATAAGCAGCATTATTAAAACACATGGTAACTAACACTACACACATAAACATATACATCCACATACCAATCGGTGCAGGGGTGGACATAGGTGTTCCTGGGCCCTGGATGGGAAGAGGTGTCCCAAGTGACAGGCTGGAGGGGGGCAGAGGAGGATTGGCTGGCTGACTGGAGCCAGGTGTGGTGACAGATGTGCTGGAGCAGGGGCCCATTGGGGATGAGGTACCTGCCACGGGGGCTCCAGAGGCAGGGTCAGCAGCTAAGATGTCCCCCTGGGTGGATGGCACCCCTCCGCCGAGATCCATGAAGAGAGACCGCAGCTTCTTCTCCAGAGCTTGGATGTCGTCCGGTTTGCCTTGTGACTCAGTGAATCCCTCACACCTGAGACAGATATCAAGGAATGTTTCGCAATTCGGCTCAATGAATGAAATAAGCCCAGAAAGAACCGAAGCTGGTATAATTTTGGAAGAATATGAAGTGTTAGTGGGACAAAATCAACTGTACAAGAACTACAAGATCTTTGCCTAAATACATACATTCGAGAACTGGAAAAGTTATGATTTAAAACAGAAACTACCCATTCAGAGAATAAGTAAAGAAGTGGACGCAAAACAAGCCCTTCATGACAGCTTTTGGTATGCGGCAGTTTTCGATACTCAGTTGGTACCAAAAAAGCAGTCAGGTACCAAGTCCGAATAAGTAAATAAAGTAAGGAGACTAAATAGACAGTTTGTCTATCTCTTACCTTGCGTCGCATTCCCCACATTGTGTGTGCCCAGGCAGGGCTGCCGTCTGCGGCTGGGAGTGGACCGCGGCTGGTTGGACTGAGGGAACACTGGTGGTCACCGGCTGAAGCCCCACAGTGGAGGAGGGGGGAGTGTGGGTGGGGTGGGAGGCGGCAGAGGGAGCGAGCTGGGGGCCAGGGATGGCAGTGGTGGGGGTGATGGAGGAGAAGAGGGAAGGAGTAGAGGAGGAGGTGGGAGAGACTGAAGGATGATCGGAGGAGACTTCACTGGGTGGAAGAGTGGAGGAGGGAGGAGAGGATACAGGAGGAAGAGTCTGGGCAGAAGGAGGGGAGGTGAGCATTGTTGGGGTAGTGCTGGAGATGCTGGCAGGTGGTAAGGTGGAGGGTACTGAAGTAGCAATGACAGCAGGGACAGTTTGAGACTGAGGCTGGGTGAAAAGCTGGGGTTGGATCTGTGCTTGCCCCAGGACCTGCACCTGTCCTTGGGGTTGGGACACAGCCTGTACCCCCGGCTGTGGTAATACCTGTGACTGAAGGATGGACTGATTTACCACAGTAGGAGGAGGGGAGGCGGAACAAGGGGGGCTGAGAGAGACAGCGGGCTTGGAGGAGGGGGTGGAGGAGGAGGAAGGGGGAGGAAGAGAGGCATCCGAGGCCTGCTCCTGTGCTTGGTTCATATTAGAAGGGACAAGTCCAGCCGTAGCATCCACAGTAGGAGAGACTATGCTCGCCTGTGAAGGGACAGACGCTCCTGCAGGCTGCAGGAGAGGATGGGTGGAGTGGATTAAAGCTGGGGCGGTACTGGGTCCGGCATCAAACTGGTTTTGTCTGAGCTCAGAGAAGGCCTGTTGTAAGCTGATTGCTCCAGCAGACTGGGACAACCCCATTCCTTGGGCCGGAGTCTGAGATGGAGCCGGAGCTGGAGGAACTGGAAAAAAAGAAACACTGTTTTAATCTCAAAAGTTTGCCGGGTTCACTTTAAGATCTTTGACCTATCCGTACATTTTCATTGTTTGTTTTCATTGACTTGGAAATTTAAATTGCGTGTACTTTTCCACATAGGACAGATCATATGTTCATATGTTCAACAGGTACAGTAGTTAAAGGGTAACTTCACTCCAACAATGGTATAAGAGTGATATACTAACTTGGTGGAATACTCTGGTATTACCGTGTTAAAGATGGACAGGTTTCATCATGAATCAAGGTCAGAGTGAGGATGGGGAAAGATGGTTAACCACTTATAAGCTTGGCTACTTTCAGTCTCGTGGTCTTGATTGGGATTTGTTGTTTGGTCCCCCCTTTGGATAATGAAACATTTTAGGAAGGACTAAGAAGAATTAAACGTTTTATATTTTAATGTTCTAATAAAAGATCGTATTAAAACAAATTAAATTAATGTCATATACATTTGGACAGAACATTTGCACTATTTCCTTGAAAAGCATTAAAGCTTAATCTGATGAGTGTGCGAATACACTGACATTTAGTCCACAACTGTGTGTGAAAACAGGGCAACCTGGGTCTTAATTTAGTATTATTTTCTTATTTTGCCAATCATTCTACTCTTTAGAACATTTTATGTCATAAATTGACCTCTAATGGTTAAAGGTTGTGAACAAATCCTTCCTCTGGAAAAGAAAACTTTTGGTTGTAAGCGCGCACACACACACAGACACACACACAGACACACACACACCTGTTTCAACAGGAGGTGCATGGGCAGGAGAAGGAGGTGTGGGAAACATTTGTTCCTTCAGCCTGGCTTCAGGTACTGGGCTGACGATGAACCTCCGACCTGCTGAATGGACCACTTGTGCTGTTGCACTGGGAGTGATGTCTGGGGAGAGAAGAATGTCAAAACATAGCATTGTTAACAGTTTATCTCCGAGAGAACAACATGCAAACTTCTATTCTACAGTTAACCTTCTAAATAAGCAACAGGAAGCTTCGGGGATACAAAATAGAAGCTTTAAAGAGAAAAAATGGGAAATATCAGTGTTGAAATGCTGTTGTGTCTATAGATGTGGTGGAAATTCAATACTGTGCACAAGGACACAGATGCTTTAAGCCAGGTCTTATAGTTGCCTCTCTGTTGCTCGACTCACACTCAAAGTGCATGTTGTTATTCTAGGCTTTTTACTTTGTTAGTTTTACCTGGCATGGGGACAGATATAGCAGGAATCTGCTGCGCCAAATCACCTGCCATCTGTAGATCAACAACACAACATGAAATAAACACTGAAAGATAGATGGTGTAAAAGAAATAAAGGTCTACTGTACATCGTATATTAGCAACATTTTTAGTATTTTGTCTATCAAGAACACCAGCGACCCCTAAAAGAACAACAAAGAAAAATACATAAACAGAGATAAATAAATAAAGATTGTTATATTTACCTGGCTGTTTGTGTCTCTCTCCAGACCCTTTGCATCTGCGTTCTCTATCACCTCTCGGACCTGCTCAATAAATGACTCCCTCTCACTCTCCAGGATGAACTCACTCTGGACCTGATGTGAAAAAAGACACATTAAGATGTGTGTATGTGTGTTTGTAATATGTCACAGAAACAAAGCTGGTTAGTGCTTCCTTTGCCAGTGTGTGGCCACTCAGGTATAGTGTTGCTATGTGTGGGAACCTGCTGATTACGCAATGAAAGGACAAGGGTCCAGCAATTATGTGTACTTCAGTGGTTTTGGGTGACAGTAGATAGCACGCATACTGGTATGTGAAGCATATTACAGCCTTTTAATAGAGGTATTAAGGTATTAATACAGTTGGAGAGAGCGTAAATGACTGTGTGTACCATGATCTGGGCGATTTCTTCAGGGTTGTCTCCATCCAGATCAAATCGGAAAGTCACCATCTTCCTGTTGTGGGTCTCCAGCTGACACTCTGCTACCCTGTCTCCTCGGTTGGAGATCTACACACATGCATAAAAAGAAATACAATTAGAAAGAAGACAGATAAGTATCTATAATAGATGTTTCTCATTACGTATATTGAAACTCATAACTTTGTAACAACCAATACAAAAACAACAGTGGTATACAGTACAAAAGAGGTTTTATTGTTTCATTTGAATTTGTGTAGGATTTATAGGGTGTGCAATTACATTGAGGACATTGAGTTTCGCCTTTGAGATCTTCTCATGGCGTGATCGGCTTCTCACAGATCGTCTCTGATGCCGCTTGGTGGAGCGCCCTTCATGGCGACCTCCTCCTCCTTCGTTGCCGTCACTCAGACCTGAAGTCTCAGAGTGACCACTGAGGTACAGAGGAGAAACAGAGGTCACATTTATTAAGAGAAAAAGAGGTAAATAGTAAGAGACGGCAACAAAAAGGTTACATGTGATACAAAATATATATATATTTGAGCAGTTCAGGTATTGTGTTTGCTTGTTAAAGCATGTATTAATTACCTCTCTATAGATGAGAGAACTTGAGGTGGCTGTAGTTGGGACTGGGACAGCTCTGAAGACTGAGAGGCAGACTGAAACACACACACGGGGACATGAAAATACACATACACACACACAATCAAGATGATCGCCATCAACACAAACACCAGGGACATTTGGGGAAAGAAAATGCAGCAGGAAGGCATGAAATATAAGCAAAGTGTGACACAAATAAAAGAGAAAACTAACTAGATGGTAAGAAGTGGGTTCATGATGTTAGAGTAAGACTATATAGAGCAGTTGTGAAACAAAACACAACAACGACTAAACAACTAAAACTAGAGCATGGAACAAATGTAACAAAGCAAGAACTGCCCAAAAGGAGAACATAAACAGGATTGTATTGCATACAGCATCTCCAATTGCACATGCTTCATAATTGATAAACATCTATAAATGATGTTAGAAGAAATGGTAAAAGTTAGAGCAGACTTCAACTCTTGCACTTGGAACAAGCAGAAATCTGCAGACAGTAGAACATGGATTGTAGGAGACATGACTTATTTGTAGACCAATTAAAACGTTCTCTGACGTCACACCAACAACCCAGTAAGTCAGTGTTGCTCCACTCAAAACAAGCCACAAAAGCTATTCGACAAACAGACAAGCTATTTAATGTAGTAAAAGGAAATCAGAATATGTCAGCACATCTCAAATGAGATTACAATTGCAAGCCAATCATATTAATAATAACTACAAAGTTAATGTACTGTAAATGCAGAACCATTACAAAATACCCAACACCAACTGAACACAGCTGTTCAGGTCATATGCAGATAGTCAACCTGTCTTTACAAGTGGAAACACTTTAGAGACATTATTCCTGTTTCTGTTCATCACACTGTCATCATCATCATGGCTTAACATATTTGGGCACAGAAATGTTAAAATGTTGCTCATTAAAAGTTGTAGGAAACTACTGCCTGTGTGTCTTACTGCTGGTTCCTGTCCAGGCTCCTCTTCTGCTGCACAGACAGTGAAATATCGCCTAACTAGCCAATAATATATTGTTGTCCAATACCATCGCATGTACACCTAACCACCTCTCATATTACTCATAGCCACGTTGCTTCAGTTTGTTTAGCATGTGTAGCATTTTAAACCATTCCATCTTTATTTATGTCACAGTAAGATTCTGGACAGCTGTGCTGTTTATATTCATATCTTTTAATTGCTTCGGGTCCACAAGATTATGCAGTCAAGAGAGTTTAGTGAATCTGACTTCCAAACTAACAGATGTATGGATATGGATAAGAACATAACATGTTCTTGCATCTTATATGACATGCAGTCCATCCTCTCGGGTCAGACCGTCTATATAACCAGTACCTGGGGCGGTTCCATGGGAGTATCAGGCGGGGCGGTGACTACACTGATGATTGGCACCACCGTGGCCAACGGCTGAAGCACAGGCATGGGCACAGGAGGAGGAGGAGGGGAAACAATAGTAGGCACCACCCCAACAGGGAGTGGCACAGGAGAGGGGCGGGAAGCCACGACCGTTGTCGGCATGGCAACGGGGAGGGACGGAGAGGGCAGTAGCACCAAGGAAACGGAAGATGGAGTTAAGCTGGGCTGAGAAGGAAGGGCCAGAAGGAGGAAGAGGAGGAAGCAGAAAGGGAAAAGAAGGGAGAGAGAAGAAGGTAGATAAAAAGGTATGAGGAAAAGGGAGCAACGTCATAGGGAGGATGAGGAAGCAGATTAACCCGAGCCGAAACAGATAACGTCAATCGCCTTGGTAATGGAACAGTGAGCTGAAGCTGGTCTTAAGTTTAACTGTTGGTTCACCTGAAAAACTAGTTGCCTATTAGCTTGTGTGTCTGGGTCTTTATTGATCTCCATGATAAATGTTAAAATAAAGATACAAAGAAAAAAGAGCCATCTATAGTTCACTGGGACATTGGTCAAGCCCATTAGTGACAACATCTCAAATTCAACAACACACTGTGACACAAAGGTTGTGTAAAACACACAACTCTGAAGATCATGCAACCACAAATATATCTCAACAGGCAATGTACAGCGTGGTACATTGTACAAGCAAATTCTTTGTGCAATGCAGATAGGCGACACTCTTAATACCATATTAAAACGCACACACAGGACAAAGTAACCTACCTACACACTGTCACACTGGACTAAGTGATTTAACGCTGCTGTAAGTCGATATTGAGTTGAAAGGCATTGTGAGTGTCCTTGAGGTTTAAATGCCAAATGTATTTCTTTCCTCATCAGACAGTTGCAAAAGGCGATTTTTCCTAAAGGTGTGAAACCTGCATTGTTTGCATCTGTTTACTAGCGAGCAGTCTTCTTGATCCCTGCCTCTGTTGGCACACTACAGCCACCTGTCAGTAGAGTGCTGCAGGGACGACGTATTTTTGTGGTCCAACCCAGGAATTCAACATCGCACTGGTTCCCTCGACAAAAAGCTGATGGGATTGCTCTATTGGATTATTGCAGAAAACAATCTCTGTGGCATTAATACGACTTGATGATAGTTACACGTCTTGTTCGGCGAGATAATCTACACAAATGAACAAGCCAGAATGCAATCGTAAGAAGTAAAACGCTAATCCACGGTCGCATGACCACAAATATACACAGCAAGGCTGTGAAGGCAGACAACTCGGTGTGCATGTCAAGCACGAGACAAGCACAACAAGGAACCACTCAAAAAATGCTAAAGCTCCACATGGTACCTTTACATAACCTGCATTGTATTTCTTTTGTCCATTTATGCACAACAAAAGGGGGGAATTATACATTATTGTATTTTAGCTCTGGTCTGCCTCCTGTTCACACTGACTTTTTTTACAAATGAACCAAGAGGAGGAAACATGAAGTTATATGGACCGACAGGTAACTCTTTGATTGGACAGTTTCGGCAATTGTCATCCTGCATCATCAGGACCCTCGAGGGAAATTCAATTTGGGTGACTGAGCGACCGATGAATTTATCAAAGTTTAGCTTTTGAAGTCATTCTAAAATCCCAAATCTGCCATCATAAACCTGTTTGTTTCACACCTCAAACAGAGTTCACCTAGACCCACCTAGGCGGCCTTGTCACCACTATTCACCTTGTCCTGTTTATCAGATCTAAGTCAGGAAATTACCCATCTTCATTTGCTAAAAATGTGTTCATGTATTTGCCATCCATGTTTTAATGAGAAAGTTTGAAGGAGCATTACATCTAGGGTGAACAAAGGAGAACTATTAACGATGGGAATCAACACATTGTGATACAGATTCACTGACCAAATCACACACTGTCACCTACAGACACACAAGGGCACCGACAATACGTGCATCACAGCCACACACACTTGCATATGTTCTGGTACCTGAACTAGAGCTAGATGAGCAGCTTGGTATAGAAAATAAAGATGTTCTATACTGGGAGATGGACTGAGGTCAAAAAACTGAACACACACACACACACACACACACACACACACAATCAAACATACAATCACACATACATGTGTACAGACAAGTAGACATGTATAAACACACATAAGGACAAACCCCGACGATAAGTGCAGGCAGCAAGCAAGAGAGTGGAAAGAAAAATAAAAGAAACAATCTGAATTGTCGAAGAAGAAAGAAGCAAAACGACGAGCAAAACATGCAATAATACAACATCGGCCAAGAATGATTCAATATGAAGACTGACGGCAACTGTGTGTAAATGTGAATGTCCATCCGTGTCTCTGGTTGCTGTGTTTAAATATATCTACAGTAGAGTATGTGGCAAAACAAAACACTAACGGAGAGTTGTTTTGAACCTGAACTAACCCCGAGATGTACAAATGAAGACTGTAATAGGTCAGTGTTTAATGAATTGGCTGAATGTAGATTTTAGCATGTGTGACACAATAGTAATTGTGTACTCTTACAGGAAGGTGTGTGTTTCGGTAAAGATCAATGCAGACATGTTTGGTGATCTTCAGTTAAACCCTAGACCTGTCTGCAAAGAGCCAGCTTGTGTCCATTAGGAATGTGTTTATGGGGTATTGTGTTACATATGCAGTATATTTCATTAGTGGTGCTACTTTACGTACCTGGGAAGACGCCTGTGGCAGAGATGTGTGTGTGGGGCTCTGAACTGATGTAATGCTGTGACTGGATGAAACAACCTGGAGAGAGAAAGGAAAAGAGTGCGAGACAGAGAGTGGTGGAGAAAAGAGAAGAGGGAGGATTACTCAATATGAAAACAAATATACATGCACGCCAGTATCTTTTAAGCTTTAATACTTTGTATAGCTCGTGCAGTCTTGTCCTGCTTATTATAAACTGGATAAACTCCGAGTTATGAGAAACCAAAAATAGTTGGAAAATGCTGTTCTTTATAACCCCGTGTCGTTCATTACTTAATTGGTTGTCAATCAATATTAAAATAAAAATATGTTGTAACATGGTAAATGTAATTAAGGGGAAATGGACATTTCACTCATTCCATCTTTTTTTCTGATGAAAAAACATCTGATCTTTGATTACATCCAATTTCATGCTCAATCAAATCAGTTTAGGGCTGCAATTAGTTCACCACAGTGGGCGGTGCTGCGGGCAGACACAGTTCCTCAGACAGACTGCGGTGCCACTGCTTTGTGGGAGTCGATAAGCAAAGGCAACACACAAGTTATTACTGGACAAGCACATAAGATAGAGCGGAGTTATTTTAGTTTTTAATCTTTTTGAGGGTTTCAACATCAAGGGGATGTGGTATTAAAAGTGAGAGAAGGACAGGGGAAGACTGGATGTCTAAAAAGTGACTGTTGCTCGTTTTCTTACCTGTTGGGGGTTCCCAGGAGGAGCTGAATGGTTGGTGGCAGGGAGCAGAGGGGGTCCCAGACTGGACTGGGGGGTGGGAGTCTGAGCCTGTTGCTGTGGAACAGATTCAGAGAAAGACAGACAGAAGGACGAGATGTCGAAGGACATAAAAGGTTGGAGGATAGGGGCGGGAAATCAAGAGATTGGCAATAAGGAGAAAGAAAAACAAGAACACCACAAATCAGAGCATGTTCGCAGTTTGTCAAGCAGAAACTGTACATCAGTGCAAACACAAGGTACTTCTGCAGTTCTCTAGTGATCAGCGTTTAGTCTACATATTCTTCTTGTGTATGCACACATGCACACAGACAACACCCATCTATACGGACACAGATAGAAGCACACCAATACCAACTGTGTACACAGTTCGTAGTGTAGCATGTACAACAGTACAGGCCCAGCACTGGGGTTAGGCAGGGGGTAAGTACGGGGATTTGTTTTATACATGCAGGTCAAATCCTTAGTGATTGGTAGTGATATTAAGTCAAAAAAGCATAAAGTAGCAACTGGACTACGGACACCAAGTCCTTTGAACAACTCACCACCAAGACCCTAACAACATCTTTTGTTCTATTGAATGCGATAACATACTATGATTGTGGTTGCCAAACTCGGCCTGTTCCTGACGATGGTATTAAAGTAAAACCAAAAGCTCGAAACTGCATGTTCAGTTGCCACATTGCCTGATAATATCGCATTCAGAACGATGTGCAGATAATTACAGAGAAATTATTCTGACTTTAGGTTGTTGAGATTTCGCCACCTTTGTTTTGCTCTAAATAGCTCTTTCAGTGATTTTCAAAAGAATCCTTAAAGAAAGTCTAATTGGTTTGAAATGTTACAGATAGTTAAACTTAAAACTGGAATTATTGATTTTTGTTGTTATCCTGGTATATTCCTAGTGAGCATCAAGCTAAACAGAGCTGCATCAGCCCTTCCTGAGTCCTTCATATAATCTGCAGCACTACAGGATACAGGACACCATCATACAGACGGCTATGGCTGAACCAGACACACTGCTCACCTTGTATGAACATCATAAGCAGTCACGTAGAGACAATAAAGAATGTCACACCCAAAAGACATCTACTAAATACAATATATGTCAGGAAACTAAAAAACTTAAGATAGACGAAAGATAAGGACATGAACAAAACAGAAGTAGTGACATAAAGACTGAAGGAACTAGAAGAAAAGGCCAGTGTCAGTGGTGGTTCAAAGTAAAAAAGGAAGAAAGTAAAGGTGACACTGATAATATCAGCATTCTAAGGGTTTAATGAATTTGAACTGTGACCTTTGAACCTTGTGGAGGAAGTTGATTTCCAGTGTGGGTATGAAATGACAAAATAATACGCTATAATAAAGAACTGACTTAAAGCCAAGATCTTTAGCAAGTACAACACAAAACAGACAGAATCTAAAATATACAAATAAAAAGGCTATCTGCACGGTCACATCAGAAAGGTTTGTCAAAGCCCCCTTGATTTTGTTGTATGTTTCTGAGTGTTTGTTCATACAAATCAACAAAGTCTCATAGCTTTATCATACTTCAATGACTCTCAGATTATTAACTCACCATTCAAAGTCCAGGTGTTGAGAATAAATAGCTATATTCAAAGTTTTAATTGATATGCAATTTTCACCATTTGAGGCCCAAACGGACTTTGGATTTGTATGAGTAAAAATGAGTACAATAAGTATACCATACATACAGTATACTGCCACAAACACACATTTCTCATATACATTTGTATATGAACATACAGACAACATATTACTTACTGATATTTACAAAAAAATCAAATGCACAACATGAACACAGGAGGGGGCTTAGACTGCTTATAAAGCTTACACAACAGAGATTGTCTCAAAGACTAACTTCTGAATGTTGCTTGTAAAATAATTATTACTCAACACTGAGTCTTATGTTGGATTTTCAAATCAAATGTTTCTGGTTTGGGTTAAACCCAGATGTGATCTGGGTCGTGCACAATGTTCTACAAATATGCAAGTATCGCTGTAAGCGAACATTGGCCTACTGGGAGAGATTCTGAAGGCAGATCAAGAGAATCTCTCTGTTGTGTTGATATGACTGGAGAGGAATAAAATCACAACAAAGGCTACATGATGACAATAAGCATCAACTGGGGCTCCTGGGTTGGTAGGGTATAAATAAGCAGGGATTGGTATAAGAGGGTCAAATTACTATCATAAATTAATTCAGCTGCATTCATAGAAAGATTCACTTTCATTGATGGATAACACCATGTTAAACAATATGTTTTTGATGTCTTATAATTACATGGATAAAGATCAGAACAAATTTGGTCTATGGCAATATATGAAAATATTATTCCATGAGTTGTTGACTATTTGCAGTCAAACAACAAAGAAAGACCATCCAATTTGAAAATAAGACAATTACAATGTATCAACAGCTGGTTGTGGAGCTTTGCTAAAAAAGCAACTTGTGTCATTTACTTGTGACTAGTAACTGACCCAGAGGTGTAGGGGTGTTTTTAAGGTCTAGACTTAGTACCAGAGTGGGGTTAGCGGCCTGCATGGCCAGCAATGACTCATGGTATGTCATATCGGGTTGGGCTGGTAAAACCCCTCCATGCCGAGCCCAGGCACTCTGGATCAGAGACTCCAGCTGTGTTGATGATGCTCCCCCAGGCTCGGTGGAGGGAGTGGCAGGGAGAAAGCTCTGCATGGAGGGTGGATGTCCCTGGGGATGTATGGGGAACACTCCTCCGAATGAATCGTAGAGCGCAGCGGAGGACGAGTGAGGGATGAACTGAGCAGCGGAGGAGTCGAAGGGAGGGAGGAGAGGAGGGGGAGGAGGTGACTGGAACTCCCCGGCATCAGAGGAGGCCATCGAGTCGCTAGAACGTTCTGGGCTTCGGTCTTTTGTGGCTACACCTATGTGGTGAAGAAGAAGACTTCCTGGAGGCAAGGGGAGCTCGGGACTGGCATATGCATACAGCTCTTCTGTCACCGGCTGAAGGCGGCTGTACGTGCCTGAACCACCTGATCCAGTTCCAGTGTTGTCCTCTAGAGGGAGGTCCATGGAGCTCCTTCTGGCCCGGTAAAGTCTGGATGCTAGGAGGCTTGGGTCTCCAGCAGCAGCTGCAGCGGCTGCAGCGAGATGAAACTCAAAAACACTTCCAGTTGGTGGTGCGGCCTCAGCCATTATTGGAGGGGCAGAAATCGGGAAAGCCGACGAGGAGGCATGCTGTGGTGGAAGATAGCATCCATCAGACGATGAAGAGGAGCAGCCAGTGGGCGCACTCATGGGTGGCAAAAGTGGCGGGATTGGGCTTTGTGCACTCATTCTTTGCATGAGATGTGCGTGCAAGAACCCTGGTTGAGGTGGAGGAACAGGATCAAAACCAAAACCAGCGGCTGCAGCTGCTGCTTGCCTCTGCTGATGGAAACTCAAGTGGCCAAGCTGGTGTGCAGTCATTGGGTATCCTCCATATGCCATCGCTTCATAATGGTCCAATAAGGCCGCTTGATTGAGACTTAATCTCCTCACTGCTTCCACATGCTCTGCTCTCATGTCTTTATAGCCGTATAAACTCGGGTCAGATTGTCCTTGGAGATGCAGCGGCTCACCAACACCAAGTCTTTGAGCAGCTGCTGCAAAACCGGGATTTACCATGAAGAGAGAGGGCGTCTCAACACCCTCCATCCCAGAAAAGGGATGCAGGCTGCTCCCATAGCGAGTGTAGGCAGGCTGAAAGTGTCGGGTATGTGCCTCGAGAATGGACGTGCTCTTGCGTCTCTGGGTGTTGTAGGCCTTAGGCGGCCCAGTGGGAGGAGGCGAGAAGGAAATGGGGCGCTCAGGGATGGAGGGGAAGAAAATAGTAGAGGGGTCTGGGAGAGTTTGGAGAGGGATGCTCCCTCCTCCTCCTCCTCCTCCTCCTCCTCCTCCTCCTGTGCTTCCTCCTCCACTGTAGGGGTGCGGCATTGAATGCTGCTGCGACAATGAGATACAATGAATTCAAGAATGAGACTCAGAGAATGAGAGAGAGACAACCACAGCAAAGGCCCACATGAAATGGAGAAAATAGTAAAGAGCAACATTTTAAAGCACTGCCAAGAGAGAAAAAAGGGACATATCGTCTCTCTGCACATCAGAAACAGAAGATGTGGTTAAAATAGGGCAGAACATAACTAACAGCTGTAAAAAGGAGTGATGAGATACAATATACAGGAAATGTTAAGACACAACGTTGCAGTAGAACAGACAGACAGGCCAAGTGACAGACTGGTCAAGCACAAAGACAAGCAGACAACCCAAAGACAACACACTCAGAATGGGAGACACTGAGAGATCACAGGTAGATACGCAGTGGGGTAGTTTATATAGTATAATACAAAGAAAGGAAAGGCCAAATAAGATCAATCATATCCTGACGCACCTGCACTCAGGAAAATTGTCTTTTAACAGAGATTCTTTCTGAAAAACATTGATCTTCTAACTACGGAGCTGCAACTAGACTATCTAGACAGTCTTTACTTGTAAAGTAAAAAAGAGGCACGCTGGTGGCCGAGGGGTGGAGGCGTTTACAATGCGAATGTTTACTTAGTTGCACAACATTCGCCATCTTTCTCCCCTCATTTCCTGTTTTAATGCCTAAATAGGCCTTAAATAAGAAAAGCCCAAGGTAGCTTCTGGCACTCGAGCCCATTTAATTTATTCTTAATTGTTATTTACTTTTTTGGTCGACAGGAACCCGTTCTCACTCCCAGCTCGTCAAATAAAGCCGCTTTTGTCAGTACCCCGACGCACTGAGGTCCCCATTAGCAACTGTGTGCAACGCACGGGGCTTTCAACTAACTCAATTTTAAATCCTCCCGCGGCATTAATGGACGATAAGAGAGTGACGTAGTATAAAGTGTGGGTGAGTCTGCTGAGGGGGGCAGGAGGGCTTTCAACCACAAAACCATTGTTCACGGCTTGTGTGAAACTAAAAGTAAACGTTGATTCATTTTGTCACGATTATCTTAGCCACGTAAGTCGTGAGTATCGTGAGTATCGTTAGTCCCGTGAGTCACGCGATTCGCTAGTCAGGGGAGTTATTCGTCACGCGAGTCGCTCAGTCAAGTTAACCTCAACCACGATTGTTTCCTGAGCCTAACCAAGTGGTTGTGTTGCCGAAACCCAAATTAAATCAGACTCAGCATCGCCACACATTCAAAACTAACACTAGAGGGGTACTCAGTGCGTCGATCTCCGGACACTGCTCACGTTGGGAGTGAGAATGTGTTGAATATAGCAGTTTTCCTGATGACACATGCGCATGATATTGGACATTTGTATCATAGAGCAAAGTTAAAGGTAATGCCAGTCAATCGGTATTCAATATGAACACATGGTGGTCTAACAGAGGGAGAAAGAGAAGGTTAAAGAGAGGTGGATGAGAGGTAGAATGAGACTCACAGCGGTGTCTGAAACTAAACTAAATTTGATCAAACTCTGAGGTCATACTAATCAAGACAAGGGTGCTTCTTAAAATGTCTAAAATAAAGATACATAAGCAGCTCAGCTCACATTATATTGTATAGAAAAATGTGATCAATATGTTAACTATGAAGAGGACAGAAGCTGTATACATATGAATATTTAGTAAAGGAGGCTGTTTATGGTTGTTAAGCATTTCTCAATTGGCTGAGTAATACAAGCTGTTTCATTAAGACACTTTTTTTTTTTTTTTTACAAATGCCCGTTTAACTGTGTATTAACTGTATTACATTAACTGTGGCACTGGACCGTCCCAACATGTTTAAGCAATTGTATCCACTTCCAGACACCAGTGTGGCCACTATCTCATCTTTCTCTCTCTCTCTTTTCTCCGGGTGTCACCAACATTGTGGGCCTTGGGGTTTTAGACTGTGAACCTACAGGGGTGGAGAACAGGGCAGGTAGGCTGGCCCTCCGCTGCCTGGCCCTGGGCAGAGAGGAGGCCGAGTGAAGGGGGAGGACCGTCTCCAGGGCCTTGGAGAGGCGCCCAGCGAACGTGTCCCTCTCAGCTGCGAGGGGCATGCAGGGGGAGGTGTAGGAGGATGAGGAGGACAGGTCTGGAGGAGGGGTGGAGGGCCGCTTTGGAAGAACGGCCATGGGTGGAGGAGTGTGGGAAAAGGAGTAGGAGGAGGGAGGGACGCAAACAGACATGCTACGACTTAGCCGACGACGCGACACAGGCTGTAGGACAGGGAGGGGTGATAGGAGAGGATGGGACCAACATGAAAAACAAACAAAGAAATTAAAACACGCATAAAGTACACAAAACGGAGAAAACACGAGCAAAATTAAAACACAACCAAATGATGTGTGAAAACTTAGAGGCTGAGTGAAGAATACAGAATAAAAAAGAAATAATTATTACATAAACAAAAGAAAAGAATAGCTCCCAAATGATTGAAACATTAATTAAAGAGAAAAAACACGATCTGTAAATGGGTGATTATTGCCTCAGTGACTTTGTAGGAGCAACCGTTTCACTTTTTCCAACAACACATTTCTAGCGAAACCTGTTAAGAAACAAGACAAATAGCATAATAACAAAATAAATATAAATGACCTCATGAACAAAGGCAATAAAGACAAATTAAATATGGACTGAAACAGAACATTGACCAAAGAAAAGTAAAAAAAAGAAAGAAAAGATTAACCCAATATTACATAAAAGGAGAGAATGGTTATTCAAGATATTCATGTGATAAACCAGTCAGCAAGTCAGTTTGTCAGCACAGACATGATCTTTGATGATAAAATAAGTCTCTTGATAAATGTTCTAAAATAGGTTCAAATTAAATTAATTAAATTATTCAATCTTCAGCCTACAAACTGAATGAATATCCAGTTGAACAATATCAGTCGGTGTAAGAGCATCTGTAGCCAAAGGTCACCAGATGGAAACGTTGTGAGACATTAAATAAGAAATGCTCACGGTTCCTTTCGTAATTACGTATAAAAGTGGCCCAGAGCAAGGAATTTTACTAATTTCCTGCTAAATGGTCAACAATTAAGGAATATGGTGAAAACAACAAGCTATGCTCAGCAAACATCCCTGAGTGAGGTCAAAATATGATGAATTAAAATCCAGGGCCATAAGAAAGAAGTAGAAAGTTATCATGCCATATCCAAGAGGAATTATTTCATTGGGAAAATGTTTAAAATGCAGTAATAATCAAAGAAATGCTCAGCATACTGTATGCAGAATTAGATCGCTCCCGCAACACCAGAATAAAACAATATACAGAATACCTGATCAACGAAATTAGGATAGTAAATGTAACATTTGCTGAGTAAGTAGTTCTACTCGTTCAATGTTGTCGGCTTTTCATCCCACTAGTTTCTTATTCCTTCCTGAATATGATGCTTCTGCCGGAGCAAAGTATAAAGTAGGTAACCCTAACAAGTAAATATGCTCAACTATCAATATACACAAAACATGTTTAAAGTACGAAAAACAAAAAAAGAACACAAGAAAAAGAAAAGTAACTGAATAAACAACAGATGTGAAAAATATTATTAACACATATGAATTTTAACACAGAACGAGGAGGATGGAGGGAGGAAGAAAGAAAGAGGTAACTGGCTAATGGATTGAGGGAAAGATGGATACATGACATCTGGTACGCTGAAGAGAAGTGACTTTAAAGATGAATTACAACAGAGAGGTAATGCTTCGCTGGCTTACTATGAAGGTTAGTGTTTGACTGACTACTTGAGTTACTGGCCTGCTGGCCATTAACTGGGTGAGAAGTGACTGACTGCTTAGCTGACTGACAATCTGAATAAATATCAGATTGTGTAATTAACGGACTTGTCTAAGTGTCTTAAATACTGGCTGACGGATGCGTTGCTTTCTCTCTGCGCAATGCAGTAAGTTACCGCAAAATCAAATACCTTTGAGTCCTCCTCTTCTTCAGGTCATAGGAGATCATCTCCAAATAAAAATCCATCAACAACATGCTCTTGTGTCTTTAGTTCAATAAACTGCCAGCCTACTCAAACACTGCAAGCGTCATTCCTACTCACTCCCACTCCAAAAACACAATGCAGTGCTCACTTCAAACTGACCAGTCATTTTCAGCACAGCTGTGATCATAACACGGCTCACTGAAGTATTGAGCATGACGTTGTTAAATGCATACAAAACCTACTTGTGCGAGATGTCCAATCTGGATCATAAGGCCACTTACCATTGGCTGCGGCGGCTGGGCGTAGCCCGGGTGCTGCTGCGGGTTAGCAGAGGGGGTGGAAGGGTAAGGGGTTTGGGGCTGGGAAGAGGGATGGGAGGAGTGGGAGCAGCTGTAAGACATGGACAGCTGACCCAGGTGGGGGGAGTCTGAGGAGAAAACTGAGGAGCCCTGGCCGCTGTCCAGACCTCCTTCAGCTGAGAGAGAGAGAGAGAGAGAGGGACAGAGACAGAGACAGAGACAGAGACAGAGAGAGAGACAGAGACAGAGACAGAGACAGAGAGAGAGAGAGAGACAGAGACAGAGAGAGAGACAGAGACAGAGACAGAGAGAGAGAGAGAGAGAGAGAGAGAGAGAGAGAGAGAGACAGAGAGAGACAGAGAGAGAGAGACAGAGACAGAGATTTGTTAGAGTCACCTTCAGTCCAATAAATTCCATCTCAAAGTAAAGACTTGGACAGAAGCTCAAAATCAAGTCAGCATTTACATGGGAATAATCTGTATATCTTTGTAGGAATGTGTACTCCATTTATACAAGTAATTCTTAAAAAATATGAAGAAAAAAAACCTTCTTAACTCCTGGTGAATATTTGTATACATGTTATTTGTCATATGTTTTAGAGATGCGAGTGCTGGAATGGTGTCTCATGGTAATCCTATTAAATCACACATTAAAATATTCTCATTCATGAATAGAACATAGACACGCGACAGAAATAAGATAACATCTGTGATGAGGCTGTGCGCTGCGTATCGACTCCCTCTGCAAGTGTGTCTTACATGCGTGTGAGATGCCCGTCTGCTGATAGAGAAGCTGCTGCTGCTCCACTTCAGTCTCCTCTGCTTCAACCTGCAGACAAACAAACACAAGCAGGGGTCAAGGTCACAAGATCCACACTAACAAAACTAAAATATACAACTGGAAAAAGGACCATGTGCACCCTGAAAATATCAGAATTTCTACTGATCAGTCTGTTGTTGCAACAACCAGGTGAGTGCTCCACAAGTACAAACATACTAACATTAAACTAAGCTAGCGAGCGTATTGCTCAACAGACCTGTGTGTGAGAAGGTTTGAGTGTCTCTTGCTGCTGTTGTTGTTGTTGTTGCTGCTGCTGTTGTTGTTGTTGCTGCTGTTGTTGCTGTTGCTGTTGTTGCTGCTGTTGTTGTTGCTGTTGCTGTTGTTGCTGCTGTTGTTGTTGTTGTTGTTGTTGTTGTTGTTGCTGCTGCAGCTGTTGTTGTTGTTGTTGCTGTTCAGTCTCAAGTTTTCTCTTCTCCTGTTCTTCTCGCACCAGCTGCCTCTGTTCTCTCTTCCGCCGGATTAACGACACGCGATCCTTGATAGCCTTGGCCATGGTCTTGTGGTCACCCTCAGCAACGTAGCCGGACTCAACCTGGGGAGTTAGGTGAAGCCACAAACACCATCTTAACAAACAGGACCCTCATCCATCTCTTCTTACCACATTTTTCTTATCCAATATGCTCCCATTCTGTACATACCATTTCCTGAGCCACATCTTCAGGGACGTCCTTGTTCAGGTCAAAGGAGAACTCGATGGCTTCGTTGTCTTTGTATTTGCCTGCAAACAAGTTAACAAATGGCTGGTCAGGAAGCTGGCCCTCTGTTTCCTTTGGAGTAATCAAAATCTACAATGTAAAAATAGTGTGTATGGTTATTGATACAAAAGTATCTGTTCATGGAACCAAGACTTTAGGAATGTCAGGCACTACAATGGCCTCCCTTTGTAAACAATCTTAATTAGATGAAAAAATACAAGTACTCCTTGCCTTTGAGCTTCTTGACGTCTTCTATCCTGAGCCAAAGTTTAATGGCAATCATTTCCCCATCATCCTCTTCAGCCAGTTCAACCCTGACCCCTGTGTCCTCCTGAAAGAACGCATGGTTCAACAGGATCTTTATAGCATACCTAGAGGAACACGAGAAATGAAAAACATTTATACAAATTTGTTAAAGCCAGCGACGACTTGTGAGCCGATAAGCCGATAAATGACAAACCATCCGTCATATAACTATTCTTCCCCAAGACACTGTGAAGAAAAACCAAGGGACGGAAAGAGAGTTCAGCTTTGGTTTAGTTGCTAAAGCGGCAGCCAGGAGGGTATGGTGGCAGAACCACAGCTCAGTCAGACACAGAACCGAGGACTTCTTATTTCTGACCAAGAAGCTGTGAATCAGAACGGGACTAAGAGAGAGTTGGGATTTTATCATCAAACATTACTAAGCTTTTTGTGATCCATTTTATTTTAATAAAGTAAGAGATTGATGCAAATGTTGTCTGTACAGTACATTTCACAAGAGTCCATATAACATCCATAAATCCAAAGATATTACTAAATATAAACAATGCAGAGTCAAGCTGTGTGTGTGTGTGTGTGTGTGTGTGTGTGTGTGTGTGTGTGTGTGTGTGTGTGTGTGTGTGTGTGTGTCTCACCTCTCATCCTTGTTTGTTCTGATACAGCCCTCTATAATTTCCTTCACCTCAGGAATGGCTACCTTGTCGAAACTGCCGGGCTTAACTCCCTGCAAACACAAGAAGAAGAGCAGTGAAGACAAGAAACACACACACACACACACACACACACACACACACACAGGGGATATAACTGAAACACACTTGTGTTTTTCTTCCTCACTAATTTATAGGAGATATTTACCATCTTCTAAAACACACTGCTCTTACATGTGCTGTACATTCATTCATTATAATCTTCATTTTGTTCAAGAGAACATTTCTATGCTTACTAATTAAATTAAATTAAATTGTCTGTGAAATACCCATTCTGCAATTAAAATTCATTAGCCATGCAAATAGAGCATTTACTGTCAACAGTATTTTATAATGGTTAAACATTTGACAGAAAGAGATCCTGAAGTAAGACCAACTTTTAATTCTCACATAAACCCAGATATCCTCTGAGGAATACATAATTAATCACAGCTGTCCAGAGCCAATTAGGACAACTAGGGGCCATTTTGATGGGTAAAGGAATAAAAGGCATCAGCTGGGACTCATTCTGAAGGCACTTCTAATGCCCAATATCAATAAAAGGCAACACTGGAAATATTCCCGAAGAAAAACAAAAGCTGCTATAAGAAAAGAGAAACAACCTATATGTTCATGACGCAGCAGCACAATGCAACGCAGGGGGGGCAGTGCTTGATGAGAGAAAACAGTCAGAGTATTACACTTTTTGGCACAATAAACAACAAGGTACCTCTAAAGGCCCATCGATCTTTTAAGTAGATCATGCAAAAGCCCCAAAGCTCGACAGAAAGCATCTTAAAGACCAGCCCAGTTGTTCATAATAGAAACAGCAGCAAAGAAACGGAGCTGAAGTTATATCCTGAATGCATAACAAGGTAGAAAACTAAAATGACTCCAGAAAATACCACGATCTCTCCATCTGTCGTACACCTGTATGGAGAATGCTACGCCGTATACGATCATCCAGGTAGAGACCACAGTTATTTTAAGATCGATCAAAACTATTTCCAGCAGATGTTAGTTTCCAAACATTAGAGGCAGTTGGACAGGTTTAGGATTTATTAAATGAAAAGGTAGGGAACTTACCTAGAAAATAGACAAGTAGACTAGAGACCTCTTGGACTAACAGATGTCTTAGAAGTCATCATCAGTCTAAACTAGTTTGCTTTTTCACCCTGTTCATGCCGGCATATGAGCACCTTCTCCTGCTCTCGTCCTCCAGCTCTGTCTTCCCTTCTTATTTTCTTGGCCCGTTTCTCTCCTGCAACACCCCAGTTCACCATTACGCAACAACCCCCCCATCTCTCTCTCTCGCTCTCTCTCTCTCTCTCTCTCACATGTGTGATTCCAGGGCCAAACAAAGTTAGGACTAATGGAGGAAGTAATGGTATTACGTCTGACAGAAGAAGGGAGGATGAAGGGGAGAAGGAGAGAGAGAAAGACTTCAGTTTAACAAGGATGATTGGAGGTCAGGAATGTTCCAGAAGGAAAAGAACCATGAGGTACGTCAACAACGTTGTATGTCAACGTACAGTATTTTAAGTAAATCTGCACAAGCCTTGCGGCCTTAGAGTCATACAAAATAACACACAGTGTCTGACACACCACTATATCAAAATTGAATTAAGAGTAACATTCTGTTGTGAAACATTTAAATGTCTTTATGTATGAATACTGTTTATTGAGGTGTTTTTTCCTTTTGTTGAACATGCTAGGCCAGTAGTTCCCGACCCTTCTTCTGGTTCTATACGCCGATAAGTTATGTCCTGGACAACAATTTATTTTATTCTACACTTTTAGTGATCTGAAGATTAACAACAAGAAGAAAAGACTAATAGAATATCTGAAAAACAGTAAATACAATTTTGTAAAGGTTAGATATTGTATCTGCTTTCCTTTCCTATTGCATTGGTGGATTATCCTGCCACCCCGTAAAAGTGACAATGTGAGAGTCTGCTATCGATACAAGATCAAAAGCAAATACCTTAAACTTACGTTGTTCCTTCAACAACATGCATCTGAAAGTCATATCCTGTTATTGACCTGTAACAACTGGTAACTGTGCCATTAAGCTTAACCGTCATTAAACCTTTGTGTGGAATGGAGGGTGGAACACTGTACGGGTGGATTAGTTAGTGAAATGAAAGGAAGCAGGTGACTGGGACACCCTGGGGTTATCACAAGGTCGTGTGTGTGTGTGTGTGTGTGTGTGTGTGTGTGTGTGTGTGTGTGTGTGTGTGTGTGTGACAATAACTAATGTAGACAACTGAAGTTGGTTGTTTGACACAGTGTCTGGCTCACTGAATAAAACGATCTGAGAAGCATAATAGGCTTTCGCTTTTAATTTACGAGATTACTGCGATGAAATTATAACTCAAACACACAAAGACAGAGGCTGAGTTGATCAACATTTATCTGTGTGATTAAAATGTGTGTGAGTGAGACGAGGCAACATTAAAATGTCTGAATTTATTCTGCGCACGGAGTTAAAACGATTCAGAGATATGACAGAAGACATTAAGTTATTTTCGCTCAATGGTGGTCAGAGGAAATCTTATTTGCCGGTTAGATGGATGGGCAACAAAAGGATTAGATCAACTCCATTACTGAACTGAAACTGAATATTCATTAATGCATATAAGATAGAACAATTTACAATCAGTGCTTTTGCAGCCTTTGACTGGCTCTAATTATTAAATAGAAAATTAAACATCAGTTTTCATTTTTGGTATACACATCATAGGGAAACAGCTGCCAGTGTGTGTGTGTAAAGTTGCGATTCAATTTTAAGGTAACAGAAGAACTTGTTGTAGCTGAGGGGGATGTTGCACTCATCCATAAACTATAAACAGCACTGCATTACTGTCGTATTACCAGCAAAGGATTTAGGGATTTTTGTGGTAATCATTACTTTGAAATTAATGTTTTTTTTTGGAAAAACTGTAAGTAATGATGTGCCCAAATGTTTGAACATCTTTTATGATTTGCACTGCTGCCTCTCATGCTTCCAATAAAGCTGAAATAAAAGATGTAATTAGACGGATAGATGCAAAGAGAACACAGTAATAATGGAGGCACTAGAGCAGGATAAAGAGACAGATATTTCTAGTAAATGGTCCATTAACCATCACCGTCAGCCTCCACAAAGCTGTGTGTGTGTGTGTGTGTGTGTGTGAGTGAGTGTATTAGTGTGATAACCTCAGCAGCACTCCACTTAAAACAGCCTCTGATCTTTTGTCCACTTCGTCTGTGTTTTGGTCTCATCTAATTTTTTCACAATGTTTCCAGGCAACTGTCTCTGTGACTGTGGCTCAGAGATGAGCAGGGTCATCCTTCAATCAGAGAATCGGCTGTTCGATCCCCTGCTCCGCTAGCCCATGTCGATGTGTCCTTGAGCAAGACACTTAACCCCAAATTGTTCCCGTAGCTGTTCCTCCGGTGTATGAATGTTAGTTACTCCTGATGCGCAGGTGGCCCCTTAGCCCCTCCTATCAGTGGGTGACTGAGTTCATGTGGTGTTAAAGTTAAAGCTTTACAAGTACAGGTCCATTTATCTAATGTTTTTTGCAAACTTTGTAATGTTACAAAACTAAAAAGTGAATGGAAAGTGAGTGTATTTCAATCCATGTGTATCTTTACTCTATTATATATTACATATTTCTCTTAATTTAATTCCAACTTTCTCTCAGAGAGCGCTCTGAGAAAATAAGCAAGAGAGATTAACAAAACCACGGTCATATGACTGGATCTCCCACAGCTCTTGCCAAACATATTAATACAGTCAGTAAACAAGTATCGGGGAGCGGCAGAGAGAGTCTCACGGGGGAGGGTGGAGATTAAGGACAAAAAAGGACAAAAAAGGACAAACAGGGACGTTAGATGCAACCCGTGAATGTCACAACTCGGTGTCTCCACCGTGGAACTTCATTCACAGCTGAGGCATTTAAAAGCCACAGTTTCAGCAGCACTGTAGAGGAGAGGCACACTTACACTAGTCACCCGCCTGTAGATCTGGGCAGCGTTTTGACATTCAGAGTAGGGGTACTCCGAGGTAGCCATCTCCAGCATGCACATCCCGAAGGCGTAGACGTCTACGGATTCATCATACTTCTCCTCATACATCTCTGGAGCCATAAACTCTGGGGTTCCTGATGAAAGGGAGAGGGAAAACAATTAACGCTGAAGTAGAATTAAGATCTCAAAGTCATCACGGTAAAGGTTATGTAACAAAATATAAATCTGCACACTATGAGGTTTAAATATACAAGGCTGGATAACAAACTGGCTCAGTCAGTTATAAGTAACACATACTAACATGAGTTGTCAGGAGTAGAGGACTTAAAGCATAAACATTCCCCTTAATTACAAACTCACTTACTGATGCCACATAGGAGCCTTGTTGTGTGCGCACATTCATTCATGCAGATTTCATGCAAGTGTCCAAATACTTGGGGTCTGTCCAATTACTACAAAGCAGCTGTGAGATTTGCAAAACGTATAATTTAGTGCATGAGAATATGCACAATAATAGCACTTGTGGGCGAATGTGCACGAATACCAGAATATCTGCGGTTAACAAAGCGAATGGCAGCCAAGTTATTATATGGAGCACAGCGGGATCTTTTTACTCAACCTCAGTTTGTATGGGTGTGTAATCTGCAAGGGGTGTGTGGTGTGTATTTTTGTGTGTGGGGGGGGTGCGTGTACGGTATGTAGCTGTCACATCTCCAGACAGCTTAATCCAAGCTTAAAAGCAGAGTGACTGAAATGTGAGTGCGTCACATTTCAAATACCTGCGGTTTGCTTTCACAAGCGGACATTTCAGAAGCAGCAGGATGCAGCAGGCGAGTGGAGTGGGACGCGATGGCGCCGCGTTCATGACGCGTGCACAGACAGCGATTATTGTTGTCGCAAAGTCACATTAATGACGTGATTTGTTGGTAACTTTCTGCCACGTTAAAATTGCATACCGCTTTATGTCTGACTCCAGACCTGCGGGGCTGGGCAATTCAATATGATCATTTATCATCTTTCAGTGGAATCAAATCGTGATGAAATATATACCGAGATATTGTGATAAACAACTACGTAGTCTAAATTGATAATAACTTGCACATACTAACTCAAATTTAAATGTATTTCTCAAATGTATTTGCACAGTTCCTAATTAAATGAGGAAATAATCAGTATTTTTTAATTTCTACAAAACCACGTGATATTTAATATAGACTATATATTGGATAAGCAGAAAACGTGGTATATGGTGATCTATATCATTATCGAGTGATGAAATGACCACACCGCCCAGCTCCACAGACTGGAGTGTGTGAGCTACTGGAGATAAGGAACTGGTCCTACCTATGACACTCTTGGCGAAGGAAGCCCTCTTGAGCGTGGCTAAACCCAGGTCCCCGATCTTCACCGAGCCTGTCGGCCCCGTGATGAAGATGTTGTCGCATTTCAGGTCCCTGTGAATGATGGGCGGCGCTCTGGTGTGCAGGAAGTGAAGGCCTTTGAGGATCTGCCGACACCACGATCGCAGGACCTTGATTTTCATCACCTTGAAACGCTTCAGGTAGCTGCAGAACCAACAAATCACACACAATGTCATGACGTGGCATTCAACAATGCTTCATTGGAGGTTAAGAGTACAACAATATACAGAGAGTATATATATATATATATATATATATATGTATGTATATATATATCAACAGCCATGTATCCTGTTCAAGTGGCATTTGTCCACCAGCAAAAACTAAAAAGCTGCCCCACTGTGCATCTCATTTCTCATCTCTAGCGTCATGTTATTGAGGTTGAGGGGCTCTCTAAAGTTAAATGTATTGTACAGTAATAATATTATGACAGGACACTGAAAACCATCCATGAGGGAATGAATTACTCCACAGCAAAGCAATAGCCAGATGAGATGCAGCAACGGAAACACGGATAATGCTTCAATTAAAGATGAACGCTTACACAACCAGACTGGATTACTGTCACACAATTACATCTTAAAAACAGATACAAATACACACACAAATGTGAATGAACAAGCACATAAAAACACCAAACAAACAGAGATTCTGATTATTATAGACCTTATTTTACCTTTTGAAGCCAGACATCGATTTTAATCTGGATACAAATAAGTCAGAAAAAGCTTGATTCAAGAGAATAACCATCGTCAATGAACAGCCAGTACTCATGAGCTTCATTCTCAGGACTGAGAACATGGAATTCAACTATTTAACCCATTTACTTTAGTCATTTTAACACCATGTAAAGCAAAAATATCCTCATACAATATCATGTAAATATCACATTCTTTGCAACGTGGCCTCTACGTAGGAGCTGTCATTTATCTTGACCCTTTTCACTGTCCAGAGCAAGGAGAGTCCGGAATGTATCCCAACATGCACTGTGGGGAAATTGGGGCACACGTAACTAACACAGAACCACAGCTTAGTGTGATGTTTAAACAGCTCTCTCCCTTTCAGTCAAAGTTAAACATGCGGTCCTTCTTATTGAATTGATTCGACGAAAAGGCTTCAGTCTCTTTAAGAGCTTTGAGAACTCATTCAAATGTCATCTGACTATCACTCTTGATTAGCTCATTTGACCTAATGCGTTCATTCTAAGCAAAGCGTTTCCAATTTGCTCTCGTCAGCTGGTCTGCCTCAGCTCTTCTAAAGTACCAGGCAGTACCAAGGACAGGCAGGGGAATCAGGGTTAGTGAGTTATTTATTGTTATTTACATTAAAAGTTTAAAAAAAAATAGTTCCATTGTGAATCAATGTATTTTCTTTGTATATTAGGAAATGGTCGGCGGGCCACACTACACCACATTGCGGGCCAGATTCCCAAGTTGAGTATCACAAATCAATTCCAGGAGGAGGATTCTAGTTGTTATTTGTTAAAGCACTTTTAGCTCAAAATCATTTCATCCTTAATCCATTTACTGCATTTAATTCAATGTCCAAGCATTGGTTTTTTACTGAGCTCAGACAATCTGCCCATGGTCCAAGTGAATATCTGGCAGCTGACTGAACCGAGGTCTAAAAGACGCCTCACATAGCTCTTGAAGTTTTCCTTTTTACCTCCCTAAAGCCAATTTGAATTTGTCTCTCCTCGTTGAGGCTGCTCCTGCTACCCTTCATACCAGAGCCCATCGAATGACAACCAGGCCGACAGGCGGCATCTCTGCTGACCAGTGGAATCAAAATAAGCAACATGCTTGGTGTCCTTGGCCTACGATGAACTCCAGCTTCATCAGGATTATTGTCCATGCTACACTTTCCCACCAGGTAACTGTGAGCGTCAGCATTAACAATATTCAAATTCACAGTCAGCCAATTCCATACCAGCAACTGAGTATGACCACACAAGGGCTGCAACTTATGATGAGTAGTCAACCTGCTTGGTCGATAATTTGTACAGAAGCAAATGAAATATGCTCATCTCAGTTTCCCAAAGCTCAAGTAGATGTCTTCAAAATGCATTTTTTGTAAACCAATGGCAACCATCTGGCTCGATTCACATATTTTTTCAGAGTTTGCCTTCAGGGCACTGAACGCAGATAGACAAATTGAGCATGATTACGCATAATCTGAGTGTTTCTACTAAAACCTTTCAACGCCTCTTCCTCACATCCATCCTCAACCCTTTTATTTCAACTTCTCACGTCAACAGCACTCTGTCCTCCTCTTCCTGTACCTTCCTTCCCTTTATCTAACGGTCCTCCTCTCCCTCGCGCTGTCTCCTCCGTTTTCTTTCTCTCGCTTTCTGAAGTCAGAACAGTGTTGACAGACAAGTTAAACATGTGGCATGTGACACTGCACAAAGCATCTCTCAACACACTCAGCCATGCTCTCTTCTCAACACACACACACACACACACACACTTAAATGCATAGACATATATTTGCACTGTGAGAAATATGCAGATATACATGTATGTACAGTATGTGAACAGTACATATACGGTATTCAGATAAGCATTCTCGCTCTCACACACACACACACACACACACACACACACACACACAGTAGATAAGGGGCCTCTAATACCCTGAACAACCGCTGGTCAGTATTTCCATTCTCACCATCTCCCTCCCCTCCTATCAGTCCTCCCTCACACCATCTCTCCTTCTTTTTCCACCACTTCAACACACACCAGTTCCTCTCCTTTCTGAGTCTTCATTTGGATGGCAGCCAAATCCCTGTGCGGCCTCACTCCTGTTCATATATCTACATTTCGTACTATTTTATAGAGCAAACAATACAATCAGCAGATTAATCATGAATCAATATTAATGGTCAAGTGTATCCCTAATATTAGGTAAACTTGATGTATAAAGTACAATATGATTGTTCATGGTGTGAGGGCATTTTAAAACTATTGTACAGTATATTCATTTTTTGTATCTAATAATAAAGAATCTAAGTCATAGTCCCCCATCAAACTTGTCGTTTGGACATACTTTTCCTACTTAACATTGTTTTTGCATTCCGGTGACTCATTTTGCCCCAGGTCTCGTCTGAATATGTAAATTACTCAAAACCTTTCTATTATTAATTCATATTTCCTGCTTTTAAACTGAAAGGCAAATACCAAATATATATGAATATATAATGAACTGTTGTGTGAAAATGCTGGATAGATGCATTTGTTCACAAAGTAATGAAGCTTTTCCAGTCTTCCAGTGGAGGGTGCTACTGTCCTTGGTAGTGCTGTGCTGCTGGATATTAATGCTCTCCCTCTGTGGTCACAGGTGGTTCATTGGTTCTCTGCCTAGCTGCCTTTAAACTAGATTTATAGTCATTAATGTGACAATTTGTCAATGTGACAACTCTCTCACTATCTGCTTCTCAGACCGTTTGACTGTCTGTCTCCCCTCTTTCTGTGATCTTTTTGATCAGTCTAGTCATCTACCACACACACACACACACACACACACACACACACACACACACACACACACACACACACACACACACACACACACACACACACACACACACACACACACACACACACACACACACACACACACACACACACACACACACACACACACACACACACACACACACACACACACACACACACACACACACACACACACACATGCCTCATTTGGTCTCTCCCTATGTCTGTCTCTCTGTCAGGAATGAGAGGAATCTGCAGCAGAAGCAGCAGCTGGCAGGTGGGCCGATGTCCCACGATGCATTGCGTGGGGCACGCCGTGCGCCACACGCCTCACATTTAGCCTTTTATTGTGTCAGGAGCTCAACAATCACATTCGCATTCACAGACACACAACTATTCTGTACAGCACGGGGACTGGCATGCGGGCTCGGCATGGACAATGACAGCCACAAGTGTGAATCGAGGGGAGGGGAGAGGCCGACGGCCACCCAGCAGATATAAAGTGTGCCACATACAAAGAAAAGAGTCTCCCCACGATTCCTGAGCTTTCACAACTAATTGTGCCCATTTGATGCTGAAATTGGACGAGAACATCTTATTTTGGAGGTGGATTGACATTGCAACACTACAGTTCCACCATTTCACTCTTCATCATCACCGTTCATGCATTGAAGGGCAGTCTGTCATATATATAATGTGAATAACACAGACACATACTAGACTGTACATGTAATGAGTCAGGCACAATAGATGACCCACTAACAGCTGCACTCAGCACTGAAATCCGGCTGGGATGCGGTGCTGACGACACCACAGGCTGTTTGAAGTTGAAAATAGAGAAGAACTGTGTATTGGTTCGACAGGAAAGAGGAGGTAACAGGTGTGTATGTGTGTGTGTGTGTGTGTGCGTGTGTGTGTGTGCCTATTCCTTGCAAATTGTGTTTCACATGAGCCAACATGAAGTGATATTCAAATGCAATACGAGTCTTTGTTTTCCATGCCGTTTTGACATCTTTTCACTTAAACTAACATCTTTCTATCTCTCGTGAACTCACGTTTTCAGTGTGCCAGATGTCATGAGCTCCGTGACCAGAACAATACATTTCTTTCCTTTGCACGGTCCCTCCCAGGAGTCATAGAAGCGGACAATGTTAGGATGCTGGAGACCCTTCAACATCCCGGCCTCCTCTTTGAAGCGCTGGCGCTCGGACTTGGACAGCTTGCGATCCTGCACACAGGACAGAAGAGCAAAATAAGTCATGCATAGATAAAGACACAAAGAAACATTGTTCATCTGAACATCTAGAGGGCATTTAGCCAAAGAGTGAGTGAGATCAAAATCAAATTAGGCTGGAAGAGGGTTTGAGGGGTGGAGAGGAAAAGCTAATCAACAGGAGGGAAATAAACAAGTTAGGTAGAGAAGAGAGCGCAAAGAGGAATAATAAATGCTTACAAAATATCAAACACTGAAACACCATCAAAACATGCTGCCAGAATACAAATGCAGAGGGACATATGAAAGCAGGTGCTCTCCGAATATGGTGCCATATTTCATCAAATACAGCACTAGAGAAGGATGTGGAAAGGGCTAAAACAGTAGACTGTCCTTTCATCTTCGCTCAAAGGAGCCAGAGACACCCGATAGATTGAGACTGTATTTTGATGTGAGGAACATGTTGACAAACTGGTTCATAAAAGTCATTTATAAATAAATCGGTTTGATTTACCGCAGAAGGCCTGTGTTAATATAATTACCCTCGACTGTGATCCTCACTTGTAAAGAAACAAACAGGCATTTTTCCTTATTGCACGCCATTTCACTTGAGTGTCTAAATTGTGCGTGTGACGTTCACCCGTATGCCCTCAAAAGGTTGAACAAAAAAGGCGCGTCCAGTTAACCACAGAGAAGACAAAGAAAACCAGAATATACGACCAGTGAATTTGCACCTTTGTTTAACTCGTCAACCGATTGATTTTCTGTCGATCAACTGATTGATTCCCGTCTAATCGTTCCACCTCTTGACAGAACGTCAGCTGTATAATATAAAAAGCACGAGACATGTCATTTCTAACACCGCTTTGGTTTCACCAGCTGCTTCTTTTTCGCCCGCCAGTGAGCAGCTTCACCAGCAATGTGAACCACGCTTTCCGCTGCCCGCTATGTGAAGGATCCCTCACTGGCTTCCCACCAACACACACTGCCAACTCTCTCCTGAGACGTTCATCAAGCCCTCAGGTTCAAGCTCCACACGCTTACATCCTGTGTCCGACATATTTGTGTTGCTTGGATGTGAATTCGTGGTCTATAACATTAACGCCCAGCTTTTTACGGAGTCTTTATTACTGGTGGTCGTCGCCGCCCAGTGTGACTAAAACCAGCTAAAGTTACAGTCGACATTCTTCCATCTTGTGGACAACTAGCTTCTTAGAAAAGTGTGTGTAAGGGAATGTGTCAATGCGTTCAACACCGTCTAGCCTGTGTATTTCTTTACACATCAGTTAAAAGAAATAAATATACATATATATTATTTTTGTTGTAGGAATCAATTTGTGTGTCCGCTTTAGTGGGAGTGTGTGTATGTGCTTATTTGCTTTGAACTGAATGTGTTTGCACATGTTTAGTTTCTTCACCAGCTCTGTGTCTAACTGTCGTTGACACATTCAGCACATCGCAGCCCCCAAAATAAACAAAATCAGAGTTGCCAGCTGACACCGATAAAATAAAGTGACAAAAGCTCACTATTCAAAGGACTTAAGCCCAAATATGGTTGCAGCTTCCTCTCTGGCTCTTAATTACTAAATGCATCTATGCAAAAGTCTTCACAGGATAACCTGTAGTTACAAGTAGATGGGCACAGAAAAAATATGAAAGAGATGTTCCAATTAACCTGGAACAAACAGGCATTTGTGTTTGGAGAGGAACTAATGACACTCATCCAGAACGTTTAATGATGTCTGTGACCCTTTCAGAGGATGAAAGAACAGAAAAGTGAACAGATGGATTGCTGCAGACAGGATTGACACAAAGACTGTTTGTTTAAGTATAGATGGCAGAATAACTGGAAACACAGCCAGAGAGTTTGATATGTAATTTGAAGAAGCAACTGTATTTTTAGAGTGACGTAAGATCAGAAGTTGGAGGTTAGACACCTACTCCCGGCCACAATTTCAGGATTATCACCACGGCAACCAGTTTTAAATATGTTACGCATCCAATTCAACGGTTTTGTTGTAAAACATGTTTTACAGCATCGTATTGTTTGATTTGAGTACTCAATTTGAATATGTCATTTAAATAAAAGCCCCCAGCGCATTAGTGCAAACCACCCGAGACGAAGCACAAGCTCAGCATCAAGCAATCATTGCTTAAAGCTACAGTGCCACCAAATCCCACAATACTGGCATATACAGTGGTGGTCGTATTAAGTGGATATGTGAACCATCTGCCAATACCTAACCCACAAACCTATCAACAAGTCAGCACTGGAGATTCTGCCAAGTCACGTCTTTTTAATGTTATGAAGCTTTTAGAAAACCTTGTGAGCTGCTTCAGAGATTAGGACAATCTCTGAATCTCTGAGGTGATGATCTCATATTGTCACATTGTATAACATGGGGCCTCATCTATATCATATGACTTGGAGAGAGAGAGAGCCTGAGAGTGTGTATTAAGTGTGTGTGTGTGTGTGTGCGTGCGTGTGTGCGTGTGTGTGTGTGTGTGTCTGTGTGTGTGTCAAGGCCCATAACAGTTTATCCCTTCATCCCGCAGCAACCACTTTCCTGATGATGGCCCATTAGCAACTGACACACAAACATCCTTATGTATGTGCTCACCAAACCGCACTCCCATTCTGTTTTTTTTACATTGCGATCATGTGACTCTTGGTGGTCACATGATAATAGCTGCCGGTCACCTGACTGACTGGAAGCTAACGTTCAATTTCCGAGCAGCTCTTAGAAAAAACCCTGACCACCAATATCGCTGTTCCACTCCTCCGTCGGGGCACTGGAAGATTCTCTCTCTCTCTCTCAGCAGACAGCAAGTCTGAGGGGGCTTCCTAATCCATTACTAATGTTTCCTTCTTCATTCTCGTGGATAAACGGGTACGCAGCTATACAGTAGAGGCTGTCATTATTCATTAAAAGCTTTTTGGGTATTTAAGGAATTCATTTAAGCCATGGCGCATGAGTCTTTCTGTTGGTGGTTCTTTCTTTCTTTCAATCCCTTTCTTTCTGCTCCAAGCTTCAAAACATCATGAGACTTGAGTTTGTCACATCTGACTGCCCTATTTCTGTTCTGTAACAGTGGTCATACACAAACACACACACACACACACACACACACGCATACGTACATCCACATGCACAACTGGCAGCCAGCCAGGCGGCAGAAACGGAATGAGCAGTGTTGCAGCATTACGTCGCTTCCTGCAGAGAAACTGAAAGCCGATACCCTCTGATCAACCGGTGTAGTCTGGACATCCCACTGGGCTTTTACACTCCGGGATCATCTGCTCTCGTCTTCTCTGGGCTGGTCGCGCCCCAGCGAGCATGGAGCCCTCACAGTGCCAGATGGATGGAGGTTGCGACAGAAGACAATACCGAGAGTGCCAGAAAGTTCTGACTGTAAACCCCCTGACATGGTGAACTGGTACGACACTGAACTACAACACTTAGGATTAGGTATGGTCCTGTTTTGGTGTAGTTTCTCACAGGAAGTTGTCCAAAGTGCCTAATCTCTCCTTGGAACAGAGGAAGCCTAAACATAGCATATATATGATTGCCTGTGTCCTTCACATGGTTTTACATAACAAAAGCAATAAAAAAGAAAAGAAGATACTGTTTTGACAGCGGTTTAAAAATTCACAAAGTTATCTGTAATGTAATGTAACTGTTTCACCAGCGACGTAGGTTTTAGAAAAACACTCCTAGAGTTTACGTTTCGAACAGTCAGGTGTTCAACATCTCAGTATTTAAACTTTAATCGTAATAGTTATGCCGGTACATACATGACATTTGACCTCTGCATTTAACCCATTCTAAGCATTTTAGGAGCAGGGGAGCAGAACTTGGGGTTCAGTGTCTCTGTCAAGGACACTCGGGGATCGAACCGCCAAACTAGGACTTCAGCTGCGTGTGGATAAACAAGAAGTGACTTCATCAGATAGCAGACCAGAGTGGTGAAGCAGCATTCAACAGATGAGAGGACCTAAATGTTACAACCAAACACCCATGAACAATACGATGTGTCTTCAAACCACCAAAGTAACACACCAAGATGGCTCCATACGTCATAATCTAACATCAGCTCTATAAAGATGGACGGACTCTCCAGTATAACTTTGTTTAATGCTTTAATTACTCTCAGTTTTAATTTCTCGGGAAGTTATAATTTTTAAATCGCATTAAAACCGTCTGGAGGCATAATTATACAAATTATACAAATAGATATTTACATGGTGACTTGAGTGGCATTGATGGGTCCGTCATATCTATCATTCTCCTGATTTTTTTCATGTTGAAATGTGTAACACATACAAGCGGTTAAGTGACGAACAAAGTAAATAACTTAATGAAAAGCTTTTATTGCTGAAAGCATGTAGAGACTATTTGGTTCTAACGCAGATGACGAAGGGAAGAGGCAGACTCTGTCCAAAGTCTGCAGCCTGAGGTAAACTTTTTACATGAACAATACAATTAAGAGTATGACTGGGAGAGGTTAATCAAGACAAGCTGCAGATGCTTTAAGAATTACTGCACTGCAAAAAAAAAAACTTTAGCATTACCTCATAGATTCACCTTCAAAAACATTATTGCAAACCCACAGCAAACCACTGGCAGCATACATTTCTTTTCCTTTTTTGACATAATCATGAAACCCTTCTTGGAAACCTGAATGAAGTATAAACTTCTCATCCGAGTTTCTCCAGAATGTGCTGCTGACCCACTTTGATGTTTCTCTGATTAACCTTTTGAGTCCTGACCTACATTTCGAAGAATGCCAGTCTGTAACTCGAGAGAAAAATCAGGACCTGTAAGTCTTGATTACATTAAGCCCGTCGGTTGAGTGAATGAGCCGATTTGTTTCTATATGCAGTAAAAGACCTACAGTGGTGGTGGACGGGGTACATGGAGGTGTGTGTGTGTGTGTGTGTGTGTGTGTGTGTGCATAAGTGTATCTGCAAGTGCATGAAAAAGGCCCAGTGTGTTCCATTAGTATGGAGCCAACGTGTCTCTCAGACCCCCCACACTCTGGAAATACTCTCCTGCAAAGAACCACAAACCCCCTACAGCGCACACACACACACACACACACCTCATAAACATGTGCATGAAAAAGACACAAACGTGTATGTTTCACTTGCACACAAAAACCTCTCCAAGACCTTTACCACAGCTTGTTTTGGTTAGCCAGCATATGAGAGAGATGGGGGAAGAGGGGAGGGGGGGGGGAAAGAGAGAGAAAGAGAGAGAAAGAGAGAGAGAGCATATGTTATAAATAAGAATGATTGAAAAGAGGATGAATACGTTTCAGAAAAAGTCAGGAGGGAGCGAGGACAGGATGGAGACTGATCTCATTATTTATACAGACAGTTTTTACCAAAACTAACGAAATGCACAGATTTAAGATCCCTTGTTCACACCCTCCTCCGATATTCCCCACATGTTTGATTGACATCTTCTCTTTCTCTCCCTTCTTGTTTCTGCCTCGCTCACTCTTTGTCTCTCCATCACCCCCCGCTCCTCCCTCCTTCTTTCCTCCTATTTAGGTGGTTTTTGGTTTCCCATCAATCACCACTCTACATATTGCAGTAACCAGGGCCATGTGTGTATGTGTGAGTGTGTGTGTGTGTGTGTATGTGTGTGTGTGTGTGTGTGTGTGTGTGTGTGTGTGTGTGTGTGTGTGTGTTGTAATCTGACCTGGCTTTGGTAGAAAATCGGTTGGTTCTGTAGAAAATGTGGTGAGATAATACACTTTGGGGTTTTTCTTGTGTATGTCCTTTGGAGATATGTTAATTAAACTATTTGGTTTACGTTTGAGTGGCTTTAGATACAGTGACAAGGACAAAAAAAGGATTGTAAGAAGTACATGTGATTAGGTATCAATCTTCTGTGGGAGAGACATATTGATTGTTTTTCTTCTTTGTCTGATTCGTAACAGGCACAACAAACAAAGCCATTCATCAGGATGGGTTCGATAACAACCCCAATGTGTGTGTGTGTGTGTGTGTGTGTGTGTGTGTGTGTGTGTGTGTGTGTGTGTGTGTGTGTACACATGTTGTGTACTCATGTGTGTTAACAATAGGTGCCATCTCAGCCTGCCGCTCACTGTGCACCCTATTGTCTCATCTCTGTGCCTGGCTGTGCAACACACACACGCACACGCACACGCACACACACCATGTACCAATGCAGTCATTACTCTGTTGTGCGGATCACGCCTCATCTCCGCTCCTCTCCCCGTGCTCCTCGCTCATCTTCCTTTTTCCTCTCCTCTCCTCTCCTCTCCTCTCCTCTCCTCTCCTCTCCTCTCCTCTCCTCTCCTCTCCTCTCCTCTCCTCTCCTCTCCTCTCCTCTCCTCTCCTCTCCTCTCCTCTCACAGGATTCCCCCACAACACAAGAAGGATGCATTTCAAAAGCTGTCCCTCACGCCTACATCATCCTGAACACCCTTCAGCTCAGCCACTTGATCCAGTCGCCTCGATCCAAGGATAATGAAAGGAAATCTGAGGATAATGAGTGGAACTTCCCCTTGAAAGTGTTAATCCTTAACAGAAGGGCATGCCATGCAAAGGAATCACATCATACCAGGAATAATCCCAAATATGGAGCTAATGAGTAGAAGTGATGACATCCCAGGCTTCTAAAGTTCACACTCGTTCTTAGTTAAACCACATCTGTGTACCCATGTCTAAACCAAAGTAATGTCCAAATCCTCAAATCAGCTGAGCCAAACCATTTACATCCAGGACTCCAATAAAGCTCTATTCATTGGTTGTGGTTTGATTGAAATGATTAGCAACCAACAATGGCCCCCTTTGTCGCTCCAACAGGAAACAAAGATCTAATGAAGTTATGTGGAGAAAACAAGGATCTAAGTTTTCACGGTCAAACAGTTACGAAAGTATTGGTCACATTTAAAGGCTTTTTTACATTTCTTTATTTGCTTCAGCTTCATTATGACATTAGTATTACAGGACGATTATCTGGCGTAATAGGCTTGGAGGGGTCTGACTTCGACAGAATGTGTTTGTGCTTGTGAGAGAAAAAGGAAAATGAGCTCAGGATATTTCAAAAATAATAATAAAAATATCTTTTAGAATAAGAAAGAAAAAAAGCCACGATAAAGTATTCTTATGAATGTGCAATGAAACCTGTATTATAAATGCCTGTTTAAAAAGCATCTACATTTATTGATTGGGCTGTAAAATGCACTTTGAAGTGTAACAAAGATAAATGGCTAAAATCCCTACTAAAGCCCACTAAAATACCAACAGATGCTATCGAGTTCATTACCGAGAATCATTTTATTTCCCTGGATTCCACGGCGTCTAAACGACGTCTTAAAGCAACGTCCTGCACTGTTACAGTAACTGAAGATCCAACAGTGGGTCAGGCCAGTGCGAGAGACAGGACGAGGGCTGTCCCAGATAAAACTATTACATAATCTCAGAGGACTATCCATTTACAATCCATTAAATCAAGGCCTAGGCTATAAACACACAGGCCGAACTTCTCAGGTTTCACTTTAAAGATCATTGACAGCTATCGGCATCCAATCGAGTTAGAACTTAAGAGTGGGGGAAAAAGTAAATGTTGTTGAAATAGTGTGACATTCACTCACCTTTGGCATTTGTTATTGTTGATTTAGAGAGTGACAGAGTGCAGTAGTTAAAGAGGCAGAGCAGGTAAGACACAAGGAGGTGGCAGAGACAACTTTTCCACCATTTGTGTATTTAGGTTATACAATGGATATTAGCAGATACTTTAGTGATCTAATGTCTATGTTTTTCAAAGGCTCCGTATGGATTTGTGACCACCATGTGTTGGTTTGTTGGACCCTGTGTTGGCGTGTTGTCACTGTGCAAGATGCTGGTGAAGGAAAACACATTCACTGCGTGCTGCTTTTCTACTGATTGACAATTGGTGGCAATAATGTGCCACGAAACAAATGCTTCTAATGTTTTATGAAGAAGGAAAAGTATTCAACGTGATTACACATGAGGCAATTTGGCCATTGTAAACAAACCTTTAATTAAGACTATCGATATTGTACTCTCACCTCTTTGTTACTTTATAATGATCTCCTCAGACTTCAAGATGATATTTGTTTTTGCTTTTTTGCCTTTATTTTGATAGATGACCATGGAGACTGACTAGGAAAGTCCTTGAGGACATCGCTACTACTGTACATGGCATGTACCCTTCGCCACAGGAAAACTCAACACTTTCTTTTTGCAACTTTTCGCACCATAACAGGCACACCCAGTCTTTACATGAAAAGGAGTTTAGGTCACAAACAGGGAAGAGCGTTTTTAAAAGCATGCAAGCTAAACGTGCGAGCGCAACATTCAAAGCAGTCAAAATTCATGCTCAGTCATCCTAACAACAACTTTATAGTCAACCGTCTGTTTCCATGTATACACTGTTGCTTTGGCACAAACACACACTGACTCTAAGAATACTACATTCACTGTGTCTCTTGTGTGTGTGTGTGTGTGTGTGTGTGTGTGTGTGTGTGTGTGTGTGTGTGTGTGTGTGTGTGTGTGTGTGTGTCCGTTACTCCTCCACAAGCCCCTGAGGTTGTCAACAGATTAACAAAAACCCTGAAGAGAAAGAGAAACGAACACACACGCGTAGAAAGCACATACACAAACTGTACGAACACACTTTCATGAGTGTAAAAAAAGAAAACACACACACATACAATGTGTGTATATACAATAAACATAAAACATGAGGGATTAGCTCATGTCAAGAGAAAAGAAGAGTGGAAAGAGATGAGAGGGAACGAGACCGAAATGAGCGGACAATTGAGTGAGGGAGAAAAATAAAAGACGACAGAACCAACAAGTTAAAACCTCAAACATAGAAGTCAACAATCCTTGTTCCCCTCCATATCTCTATGCCCCCCACCTTCAGTGCCTGCCTCTCCCAGTGGCCTATATTCCCTCTGCAGCTGGGTAGTGGAGGCGAGGCAGAGGAGCCGATTCAGGCTGCAGCTCTGATGTGGTTCACCGGAGAAGTTAAACAGATACAGGCTACTGATAGAGCCGTACGCTAGAAACTCAAGAATCTGTGACAGACAACTGGACGGCTTCCAGAGAGGTCCAGCAGCCAAGAGAGAGTGTGTGTGTGTGTGTGTGTGTGTGTGTCTGACGAGTGACTGTGGTTTTGTTACATGCAGGTTTTGGGGTTAACGTGTTCCAGATGAGCGCTCATTACTGCCAAAGCTCTGCTACAAGACATTAGCCTAGTTTTTCACATACTTCTCCATCTCGCTTTCTCAGACACTCGAATTGGGATTTGTAGCAGACGTATTTAAACAAACATATATGTTAACATCTGTTCTCTTATAAATGATACGGATATTTTATCACCCAAATGCAATTTGATTTTGTTCCTTTTTAATTACAAGGAAACAATAATTGTATAAATGATTATGAGTTTATAGACAGGCGGACGCCGTGCACACATGACCGACAAAACAAGGGAGGGAAGCGGAGGAGGCGTGAGAGCATGGAAGTGAGGACGGAAGTGAGGTTTCAGGAAGAGGAAATGGGCATTTTATCCTCTGAAGTCTTTCCGGTTGGGACGACACACAATGCAGAAATGTTCCATCCTCCGCCAGATCTCTCTCCCCATGTGAACACACATGCAAAGTGAATTACAGCCGGCACTTTTGGAGAGCGACATTTCACAGAGAATTTCAAGGAAACTAAGACGAGAAAGCACGGATCGGTCGCGAGAACAGTTTCCTTGACAGCTAACGTCCAGCACGACTGTGCAAACTACAGCAGATTGTTTGGAGACGGGGGAGGCAGGAAATTGGGGTTGGATTATATGACACTATGATGCAATAACTGTTCGAACATCATGCGCGCGCACACACACACACACACACACACACACACGGTGTAGGGTTACTGCAGAGGTGCCTCTCTGTCTCAGTAATGCCTCTCTGAGAGACAGAATTGTCAATGTCACAAGGACTGAGTCAGTCTAACGCTCACATCAACCAGAAACACACAACCTTTGTTGAGAAAACCACTGCTTCACAAAATGTTGGACAGGACAGGAGTGTCGATGCTGCTGGATGAAAACCCAGGTGCCCCAGTTAAGATTTGTTTGTTTTTTGGTGAGTGGGAATTGTATTATAGATGGCGCAAGCATTATTTTATAGATGGGGGGGGAAAGAGGGGATAGAAAGGAGTGTCAGCCCGCAGTAAGAAACTGTAAAGAAGGAGGAGAGACTGGGAGTTTTAGAGTGAAAGTGAGAGAAATGGGGAAATGTGTTGGGAAAAGTAAAAATAGGAGGCTACAGGGGGAGGAGGACAGATGGGAACAGAGCAGAAGAGACGATGAGAGGAAAGTAGGGGAGCAGCAGATGCTATTGGTTTATCAGGAACAGGAAAAAAAGGACAGGAAAATAGGGAGGGAAGAAAAGACATGTTTGAAGAAGGGATTTGGGCTAAGAGGGGGGTAGTAGACATGAGAGGAGGTGGGAGGGAAGAAAGTTCAGATAATGAGCTGTCAATTTAGACAAAAGCTGAATTGTATAACTTCATAATGAGCTTCATTCTCTAGAAATATAAGTGCAACGATGACAACAAAGCCACACTAATGAGACTACTACATCAATTCACACACTATGTAACAACCTTTTCCCGAGCAAACTATTATACCAAGATAACCGCAAGGCCTGACTAAAAGTCTTAATATAGACATTCTGATGAAAGAAGAAAGTTAAAAGGTTTATTCAGAAAGTGACAGGAGTAATCGCTTGTTCTTAGGTGTGAAATTAGTTTGTTCTTTGAGTTGAGAAGGTGTGTTCTTATTGTAGCTGCTATAGTATATTTTGTTTTTAAAGAAGGCCTATATTTTAAGAAAGTTCTTAGCACCAATTAGTCCCTTTCATCACTGAAGACAACGTTTTGTGTTTCATATTTCATATTTGACCTCCAGGTTTAAAAAGTAACCTCAACACAAACATTTGGAGCTGCTGTTCTCAATCCACATCAACCGGTTGGCCGCTTTGGCCCCGACCCAAAGCTTAAGACAGTTTGCTATCTCAGCCGTCTCTGCTATAGTGTAATGGTTGGCAGACCTTACGGGGCAAGAAGCTGGATAATTATAATACTGTACAGCTCCGTCGCCTCTGAAAGGAAAGCCTGTAATTAATCACACGGCTCATCTGGCTGCAGTTACCTTTACAAAGACCTGTACAACAGCTGAGCTCCTATCAATGTCACTGTGCACACACACACACACACACACGCGCACACCCACACACACCAAAAAAGATATACAGTGCACACACTCCTTTAAGAGTGCAAACACATGTGATCCATAAGGTGAAATGTGACCTATTTGACACCTGAATAAGGTGTGTAAATGAGGACGGGTATAAAAGATGTCCAACTTTTGTTCTTGGGAACAATGATACAATGAGCGATGACGATATGCTTTTTGTGTTATGTCTTAACTTAAAACACAATTGCTGCTTTAAATAGCCATACAATGAACCATGACATAAAGGTAGACGCTGAATAAAACTCTCTTTTCTTTGGATTCGTCGGACTCCTACAGTAGAGCAGCGACGGCCTGAAGGTAAAACGAGACGCGCAATGAAAGTTTGGCAAGTTTGAATTTCTAGTAAGGCGAGTAAGTCACAAACGTTTTTGCAGCTGTTGCAGTGGAGTTTCTCAGTTTACGTAAGAGCCAGTAATAAGTTACATAACTGCATTAAGAAATCCAAACAGATCTAAGTAGGCTGCAACTGAAGATTATTTTCATTATTGGTTAGTCCGCTGATTATTTTCTTAATTATTAAAATATTAATTTGTCCGAGAACAAGTCAGAAAATATATATATTTTTTAAATGTCAGTCACATGCACCATTTTTGTGTGCATTTTCAAATTGCCAATTGCCAAAAAGTAAAAGATATTATAGGTCAATGAGGTCGAAATACACACAAACTCTGACATGGAATGAGAAAAGAAAGAGAGAAAAATCTGGAAAACTTGTCCGGCGAGTGGCAGAGGGGGGGCACAAACAGACAAAGAGTGGGTAGTGTCAACAGAAATGCCTCTGCTCGGCTTTCTGGCCGAGATGAAAACACACAAAAGCATGTGTACGCACACAGAGACACGCGTTACATCACACTGCTGGAGGTCTATGAGAGGTCAGGAAAAACAGGGTTGAAGCCAGAGGGACGAAGAAAGTAGGTAAGAAGGTTTGAGAGTGAGGCCGAACCAGAGTGTGAGGCCAACGCGCTTGACGCGGCACAACGAGGTTCAGTATGCGAGCCCGGACAGACAGTGCAGAGCCCAAGGATGTGATGCTGCTTGGCCAGGAGGTCTGCATTGATAAATATGTTTGGCTTTTGATAAGGCAGCTTCTTCATAACCGACTGCCTGTTCAAACACTTTCTGGTGACGGCTGGGAGCGATGCAGGTGCAAAGCCCAGGGGGAGAAGTGAGAGGTACGTGTGTGCGTGGATAGGATCCATCAGAGCTACAACTTCAAAAGACTTCCCACACCTGTCCATACTAAGTGCTGTGCCAACACACACTGCCGCATCGGTGTGTGTGTGTGTGTGTGTGTGTGTGTTTGTTGTGGGAACAAACACACACACACACACACACACACACAGGAAGTCCGGAGTGAATCTTTAATTTTTCTGAAAACCTGAAAAACACACACTCTTGTTGCTGCAGTTATGAAAATAGGTGTCAGAGCAGGGCTTGGTGACCTTGCTGCAGTTCACAAATGGGAGTCTCTTCAAACAACACTCACTGCATCGCGGGCGCATCTAACTTCTCAGAATCCCCCCCCCCTCCACCACCACGCTCTCCGACATCATTACTGCTATAGTTCACCCGCTGAGCAGGGAATGCAGAACCTGACCTATTAGTATGTCCTTTCCATTTCCAGTCCCACGAACAAGGAACAAACTGTTATTTAGAGATGTACAACATTTTTTATTGAATAGTAATTCATGTTGCGACATCGTTACTTCCTGAAATTTATTTTTGTGACTTCAGAATCAAACCCTTGAGCCTTTTAAAGGGTTGGTGCCAGAGCTCAACTTCCCCATCCGGAAAACCCTAGTCATGTTTTTTATGTGCTAGTGTAATTTATAATATGCAAACTTGATAGGTGCGTTTGTAATCTTCATAAATCTTTCTGAAACTGGTGCTTCTGTACATAGTTTAGTGACAGGTGCATTTGTGACTGCATCGTGCATGTTATTATCTAAATTTATATCGATAACCATCGCACTCGTAAAAATATCTCGCCATATGTTACATACCGTCAGGTGTAGACTGAATGCATAGTTGATCTGCCAACAACTGCCATGACGCAACAACAAAGGTTAGAGAATAGAGTACACACACTGTACAATGTACAGAACACAAACACACTTGTTTTTAGTGTGTATTAAGTACAATACTTCTCCTTTTATAAAGAAAACGGTATACAAAGAATAAAAGAGGAGATAAAGAAGAAGTAAGGGGAGTAGAAGAAGAAGTAGTAGAAACAGAATCAAACTCCCGACAAGGACTTTAATTTGAAACTTTACCACCAAACCAGAATGACCAACACAACCTCTAAATACTGATGGCACGGATAAACCCAGCAGCAGATCCCACATTTACCAATACTTTAATGTTCTCTTACCTAAAACCAAAGTGGGTGCCTGATCAGTTCACCACAGGTTCAAACAATGACACACACGCACACACACGCATGCACATGCACACGCATTTACCAGAAGTGACTCTGAGATTCCATGCTAACATCCTGTGAAGGATATCAGACATGATTCATGTGTTGGGAAAGCTTTCCTCTCATTTTTCTTCTTCTATCCGTCTCTACTAATCTGTCACTAATGAAAAGTCTCTCCCCCTTAAGACCCCGAACACCGACTTCAAACCCCCCACCTGTCTACTTTCAGGTGTGTCTGTGTATAAATGCATCGATGCGAATGGGGGCGCGGTTACCCTCAGTTTGCACATGTGTGTACCTACATACATAGACATATTTACATAAACGTGTGCACATGCTTTAGTATTTGCAGTCACCGTGAGAGCCATCTGTATATTACATCAGCTGTTCTGAGCATTTATTAGATGGCAAAGATGAAGTCAGGCAGTCTGCAGAGCAAATACAGACAAGGTGGGACAACAGTAGGATTAACATGACAAATGTGCATGGTGTAAAATCATTAAAGCAACCACTCTGCTTAAAAAAAAAAGGGTAGGATTTAAACTGCTTAAAAAATAGTTAATGCAAAAAGCCAACTAAGCTCTAATGGTCAGAGTGGCTGCCTGAGCAATGCTTTTACCTCTCCCTCCCTACATGAAATGATTAATCTCACATTTTTTAACTAGTACTTTTTACACAAATTGTTCACATGATCAGCCACACATTAAGGTTGCCATGTCTCTACAAAGTGTCCAGTGTTACAAATGCCCCGAACTGAGATGACACAAACACACTCATGTACACAGAGAAACGCCAGCATACAATAATTCCTTTTTGCAATAGAGCTGAACCATCCATCCATCCATCCATTTTCAATACCGCTTATCCTCATTAGGGTCGCGGGGGTGCTGGAGCCTATCCCAGCTGACATAGGGCGAAGGCAGGGGACACCCTGGACAGGCCGCCAGTCCATCGAGGGCAAGAGCTGAACCAATGTAGTGTTTTTGAGGCCTATAATAATCAATATTATCAAGGCTTGTATATCAATGTATAAAAATATGTTGTTTTTGAACCACACACACAGTTTGCTGGGGTGAAAGTAATTTTAATATGATCCAGATGCCTTCATGTGTGAAGAAGAGGAGAGGTCTAGTCAGGAGACGAGCAAAGGGAAATAAAAAGGCAAGAGCTAAAATATGAATCATGTGCTGCTGTTGCTGCTGCTGCTAACACATCCAGCCCACGAGACTGCTATTTATAGACACAGAGAGAGAGAGAGAGAGAGAGAGAGAGAGAGAGCAGAACTGAGCAGGAAGAGGAGTGAAAGACTGAGGAAAAGAAACAAGAGACCAGAAAGGAAAGCAGAGAAAGAATCAGTTCAAGAGAGGGTGGCAGACTGAGAGAGTGAATGAAGAGTTGGACGAATGATTGTGCACCAGACAGAAAATAGCCGGGTTGAACTCGGTTGTCTGGAGGGTGGATGGAATGACTAAGCATGGGAAAAGAGAGGAAGAAGTATGGAGGGAAAGGAGTAACAGGTGTCCGTACCTGTCTCTGGGCTGAGTCTGTGAAAAACGGCAGTCGGCCAACAAAGAACAGGAGATAGAAATCAATTTATTTCATGATGCCTTGTGTGCAATAGTCAAGATTCAACCTGTCTAATTAAATGAAAGAAGTAAAGGATATATTTTAATAATTTAGGAGAACATGATCGAGTGTTATACAAAAAAAAAAAACATGGGGCGAAATCATAAAAACAAATGCTTGTTTTGTTTTTAGTGCAAGGAGAAAATGAATTAAAGCAACACATTTATCAGTAATTGATTATGATGATATTCTATATATACATCTAAGTTAGTAATGCGAGTTGTAAACTAAAATCAGTCAGTAATTTATGGGAGATATGAACACAAAGGGATACGTTATCCACACATGCACAGCTCACATTAATGAGCACACACCCACAGAAACGCTGTCACACTCCTATTCATACACAAATTCCGCATCTATCACCGTCGGCACCCCGATGGCAAACAAGCTAAGAGTTAAGGTTTGCCAATCCTCCCCTCCGAACAAAGGTGTGTGTGTGCAAACTGTTTACTCGTATCATATAAAAGACGGGATTACAGAAGAGCGAGGAACTACCGCTCACTGTGTTTTGTTAACGAAGCAGAACCACCGGCTGGAAGGACCTGTTTGGGTTGACGTGAAAGATAGCCCCTCAATAATAATGACAGATTTACGAGAAAGACAAAAGGGCGATACACATCTTCATCAAACAAGAGATGGGAGTCCTCATCAAAAACGATTCGACATCCAGAGTAACACCTGAGAAAAGAGCAACGATGACTGGCAGAAAAAGTATATCAACGGACAAGTAGAGACATGGTTGGTGAAGGAATTTACTGCCATCCTGTTGGCTTGAGAGGTGGCCTGTTCCATGGAGAACTGTTACGCATACGAGCCCATTCCCACAAACAAACACAATCAGACGCCACGCAGACGGATTTATCAGTAATCTATCGTGACAGCGGGATGAGTCTGGTTTTGGGTGTGCAAGTATCCAGCCACGGACACACACATCAGGGATCGTTTCTCCACAATTGCAACTGTGTTACAGATGTTGAAGGCAGACCACCAGGTGCTAAGAACATGGCATGTGCACACATTTATGTTATGATTCATATCTTCCCTTCCCTCCCGTCTTCATTCCCCTCCGCTGCCCCCTTTTGATCCTCGCTTCAAGCTACTGAGCTGAAGCAGAGGTAGTGTTTGGGCTAATTAGGGACATTCCCCACCACTGTAGTCATAGCAGATTTGATGTTTCGCCAAAAAGAAAGCCTTCTAAAGAGTTTAGAGTTAAATCCTCCCTAAAATGTGCTGGAAGATACATTTACCAGAAATGCCAGGAGTTCTTAGCCTTTTCAGCTCTGTTGCAAACGTTGTAAGTCCAGACGGTGTTGACTTACATCTTCGGCTGTGTGCTGCCAACACACAGTACTATACGATGCTTACAAAGGGTTATATTTTTTATAATGCTTCCTAGCATTAACACAGACTAGGAAGATGCAACCAGAAGAGCAGCGTGTATCTACAGGATCTGTCCCAATGAAAAGTTGAGTCCATTATGGTTAATGAAATACTTGGTATAGAAGATAACTAAAGGGTTCACGATAATCACAGCCCTAAGAAACTAAGCAGCGTAAAAGTGCACCAGAGCTCTGTAGATGGGCTCAAAGGTAGCAAATACTGTAGCTGGTGGCTCACCACAATATCTGATATGTGCTAAAGAGACCGAAATAGCTCTGTGCAGAGTGACGAACAGCAACCAGAGTGCGGATGTGCTGCAGACCGTGCTGTGGTTAAGTGCCACCTGCAACTTAAACTGCAATGCTGCAAACTTACAGCACCTTTCTGTCACCTTCCCGTGCTCCGGCGCACAAAGATGCATACAAAGTCCCCGACAAGCCTCCCAACACCGAGCTGCTGCTTTTGAGGAATCTCCTCTTGCATATAAGAGAAATAACATACATGAGAAACAGAGGCCACAGAAGTCTCAACTGGAAGAGAGTTACGGATACGGAACTGAAAAAAAACTGAACCGGACTGCATCAACACCCAAACCTGTTTGTCTGCAAACACGGCCACATGGCTATGCATGCACGCACTGCCACCTACACATCAAACACACAGCCAATACACACACACACACACACACACACACACACACACACACACACACAGGTGTTTGTATACACTTGTACCTCACGTTCACGTTTTTTCTCAATCCATTAAATTAAAGTGGTTATTCATAAGATAGAAATTCAAACTAGCATTTCAAATCAGTAATCTCCACGAGGAAACGAAGCAGCAGCACTAACGTGGACGGGCGGAGTGAGCTGCTCTGCACTCTTGTGCAAAAGCCCCAGGGCCGTGGAGCATCTGGATATTGAATATACAATGGGGCAGACAATGCCTAAAGTACAGAGGTTGAATGGGACTACCATCAAGACCACAGGGGATCCACAGTCCATTACCTTCCAAAGCTGCCCATTAGCTGTCTCACTCTCACTCTCACTCTCCCCATCTGCGTCACCCTCACTAACTCTCCCTCACTGTCTGCCTCTCACTCACTTTGTCTGCATCTCTCTCTCTCTCTGTGAGTATCACCCTCTCGTTCCAGGTTGATTTTCATCCTCCCTTTCCGGCTCTCCGTCCTCGTCTCTACCTCCATCTCCTTGTGTGTAGCATTTGCTCATCACGTATCTCTCTGTACTGTGTTCATTGAGGTTTTGTTCAATGTTGTTTCACTGAAGTTTGATTGTCACTAATCCAAAGCGACTACTATAGGTGTACACATTGATAGGTCCACTGTTACACTAAACACAGATGTAATCGACACTCAAACAGGGATTCATTGTAGTAGAAGGAAGTCTGGTTGTGTTACAGTAGCAGCCCTAATATGCCACTGTGCACAAACATGTTTAGTGTACCTACGTGACTGTATTTACTGCTTGTAACTCCATTAGCGCATTCATCTGCACACATGAGCACACGCGGCACTAGAGGAAGAACAAGATGTATTTACAATCAAATATTGATGGAGTGAGTACAAACTAGGGTTTTCAGAAAAGTAAAACTAACTATGAACCCGTAAAACAAACCCTCTCAAAAAGGCCCAGACGTGCACACACGTCAGACAAATCTGCAGCATAGCTCTCTGCTACTAGATATATAGTCTGTCATTTCTGTCTCTCTCAAATATAATTTGCTCTCTCTCTCTCTCTCTCCTTCTCCATCTCTCCATTTCTTCCATCTGACCGCCGCCCTCTTCTCAACAAGAGGGTGACACCCTCAGGTTTGCTGTTAATCACCCATATACACAATGAAAAGACAAAGCAACACAACGGCATGCAAATAAAGGAAGGACAACAGTAAACAAACAGACCTGACCGCTCGGTCAACTCTGCTTTGTTATAATGTGTGTGTGTGTGTGTGTGTGTGTGTGTGAGCAGGAAAGACGGTTGGGACAATGTTTGTCTTGTGTGCATTATAGCTGTAATAGCAAAAATATGAATTTTTTTGTGCGATAATGTAGTCATAACAACTCATTACCACTCTGATGTTTGACCTCAGGAACAAGTTGTGTCAATAAAATCTCATTGTGTGTTTCATTCTTAAACAATATTTCACATATAGTGTGGCCAGCAACAAACACCCCATTTAACTCCATTATAAAGCTGCGGTATATGCTGGTGTGGGCTGCCAGTGGAATTTAAACCCTTTTACAAACTGTCTGAATTCATTTAAGCCTTAATCCAACAAAGCCCTAACAGTTAACAACATGTCTCAGCCATAAACCCAACCAAACTAATAATACAATATAACAGGACATATAACTTTTGGAATATGCATGATTACTTGTTGTAATGTAAGTATGTGATGTTGTATACAACACGTTGGGTGTTCGAGTGGATACTAAGTGGGGCCCCACACCTGAGGGTAATCAGTCCATAATTGATTACAGACATGTCGACTTGTCATGGTCGGAAAAGCAAGTTACTGATAACGTTCAGAGAGCCAAGGGGCACACGAGCAGGACCCTGAAACCAAAGTCATCTCATAACAAGATTGAATTAAATCATTAATTTCTTCATAATATTTCCTCATGTGACATGTAAATGTAACTCAAACTTCCAAGACATCGTGTCAAAAAGTTTGGCTTTTAGTACAACAAATAATGCTGGGAAGTTGTGGCTTTTGCCTTTTGAGGAGGTTTTTCAGACAGATCGGGCTTGTTAACACATCACTATAAGTGAAAACACTTCCATGTGTTTGTGTCCCATTGTTGTCTGTTCTTAATTTGTGTAACTAATGTAACTAAACTCCAGACTTGTGGGTTAAAAAAACCGTTAAAGTTGTTAACCCAATTATGAATTATGAACGTGTCTACTTTCTGATTAATAAAATAGGTTAGGACGTTCCACTTTCTTGTTCCCAGGTAAAACCGTATGCTGCTCTCCACCTGATCGGTTGCAGAAAAATTACCTCAAGATTATAAAAACAGGGAATTAACCATAAAAGGACACTCAACGGGGCATCGTCTGCTGCCAGGACCCAACATCTGACCCTTGGATTCTGAGGTAAGATACTCACTGGGCAATACTCCCACATCCCATCTCATCTAATAATAATAATGCATTTAATTTATATAGCGCTTTTCATAATACTCAAAGACACTTCACATAATTAAAACATCCTAAAAGCTAAAATAAATAAATAAGAATAGCTAAAATACAGGTAAAACAAATAAATAGGGACTTTGAGTCGCTCGGACCCTGATAAGAAAGAAAACAAAAACAAACAATCACACATTAAAAGCAGTTCTGAACAGGTGGGTTTTGATTTGCGATTTGAATAAGGAAAGATCAGTTCAGTCTCGGATGAGTTTGGGGAGAGAGTTGAGATCTCATCTCATTTCTCAGATAAATGCAACGCTACCGCAGGAAAACAAACACTTCCTGCATCCAGAATGTCATCATCTAAGTGAACTTGGAGACTTCAACCTCAAACCGTCCAGCTTATGACGCAGCCCTCTGTACAGCGACCTTGTGGCCTACGACAAGTATCGCATGTAACATAGGACCGGCAGGATTTATCGCCTTCATCAGTGACAGGGGTGATTAACAAAGGACACACACACCAACGTGTTCTTACTGTAACGATTTCAAGTTATTTGCAGTGGTTTTCACAGCATCTGGCGCTTTCAAAGCAAAATTGGCAAATGCGCCGTCTCCCCGCCATATCATAGTTTATTGCACATTAAAATGATTTGCAGCAGATGAAGGTTTCGAATGACGCAGCTGTTCTTCCTCACACCCGACCAAGGCATTAAAAGGACAGAAGGAGCTTTCCCATTCAATTTGGTTGCATACCATCCATGTGACCTCGCTCTGTGGCGATTACATCATGCAAACTGTGGCTCATGCAGATTGACTCCTAATCTTGTGGGGAGAACTTCCTACCTCCTCACCACAGTGTGCGCGTGTGTGTGTGTGTGTGTGTGTGTGTGTTTATCCTGTTCTCATTGACTCAGCAGTGTGGCAGGAAGACTAGCTCTCCACTAAGTCACCTTGAAAGCGACCATTAAGATCAGAAAATCTGACTCGATCAACTTAACAGCGTGGCATTAATAACGCATGCAGAGGAGACTCGTATAAGCCCTATGAATTCATACATCACGCCAATCAAACGTGGGATGCAGTCTGCAAATTAACATCTTGAGCAACAAATGTTAGTGGAGTATAAACGGATGATCAGTTAGTCCTTGGACAGAACGTTGATCGGCAGCTACTTTTATGATTGAGCGAAATTGCATTCACTGGCTCCAGATTGATTACTCTGAAGAGGGGATAATTACCGGCTTCTCATGGCCGATACTGCCAACAAGGCAGGTGATCTCACATCAAATAAAAACTTATTGCAAACAACAATCGTGTGGTCTTCCTCTGGATCTGTGCTCCACACCGGTGTGGACATGTTTATCGGAGGATTACTACTACAAACATAATTTTGGGGGGGAATATCCACCTAATTAAACAACAAAACTTACATCCAACATTATGCTAACAGCCCCTAAACTTCACTATCAGAAGTATTTCACATGAAAATAGGGAGAATGAAACAAGTCGACTAAATATTTCACGAGGCAGATTTGAGCTCTTTAATCCTGAACGGTCTCCTGAAGTTTAGTGCAACATTACATTTCTCCAACCTTCGTTTCGAAGCTTTAAATCTTCATCAATTTTTTTTGTTGTCGAGTAGAAAGTAGACTCCACACAGACAGGCACAACAGACAATGACACACATATCCACTTTGACACATGCAGCCACAGCCTCCACTCATTCTGCTCTAGTTATGGCTCAGCAGATGACAGTCTGCTGCTATTTATAGAACAGACACACACAAAAAATGAGGGGAAAATCCCATATTGTCTCTATTGGATCCATCTCTGTCTCTCCTCTTGTCCCCCAAAGGCATTAGTTACGGTCATGGAAGACAGGGGGGGAGGGGGGGAAGACATGCACAGGTGCACACAGATAGTGCGCATCAATACGACACTTTGTTCTTTCTGTCTCGCTATTCTTCAATTCCATTTCCAGACGTAAGTGAACCAGTTAAACCTCAAACCAATCCTGTTGTTTTTTTCAGTATCTTGAGCATCAATTAAAGTCTCTTAATATAGACATATCGCATCTCAAAAGATCTGACTGTCGGTCTACGTTTCGGACTGCGTTGGCGAGTGTTGCTGCAATTTTACAGCCATCGTCAAATATGACGGTAAATTTGGGCCAGTTATATTAAAGCTTTAATTTTCTGATTTGTTAAGAATATCTTGATTGAACTTTGAGTATCACAAACATTTGTTTATTTTCTGCAATAATCCAAAGGCCAATGGAAAAATCCCATTGGCTTTTTGTCGAAATAGTGGATGCTAAATTCTGGGTGGCCTACACAAATATATATGTCATCCTGCAGCACTCGATAGGCACAACAATCAAGGAAACAAAACATGTTGCAAAGTGACATCATCAGGAAAAGATCCTGACGTTAATCTATAGGGAGTAGAGATTACACAGACTGATCAAGTGCTCACACATTTACTTTATACACCTCCTTCCATTAAGAAATGACATCTTATTGTTGGAATGTGGGGAATCTGGGACAATGAAACCAGGGAGCTGCCCCCTCCCCAAACACACACACACACACAGAGAGAGAATAAGACGTGAACACAAAGAAACAGGAGCACACACACACACACACACACAAAAAGACAGACACAGTGCAGTAGAGTAAAAGCTTAGATGTGCAGCCCAGGTCACTTTACGCTGATGCAGATGACTAGCGGTTTAGAGAGTAGATCTATTTTAGACTGAGGTCACACACACACACACACACACACACACACACACTCACACTCACACTCACACTCACACTCACACTCACACACTCACACTCACACTCTTTCTTACTGGAAAGGAGGCTCACTGGTCTCTTGGCCATGCATTCAGCCCTGTTGTCACCGTTGTCAGGCTGTAGTTCCTTTCCCTTGATGTTGTTTACTAGTCATGAGTCGGTTTAATGTAATGTGATTAGCATTTAATCACATAGAGACAACTGTTAATCAAAGCGGAGCAGCATGAAGCCAGGTCAGAAGAAACCTCGGAATAAGATATTTCTTTCAGGAAAAGACAGACCGACCTGCGAGAAATGTTGTCGTCCACAAAAGACATCCAGGGGAAATAGAGAGAAACTGATGTTCTGACGAGGACACCGACGTGAAATGGAGTCAATAAACTGAGAAACACAGACATAAAACACTGAGTGGATTCTCCATATTTATTGTCGAATGACAATCTAAAAAAAATAAAATTGACTCTATGGCACTTGAAAATGGAATCCAAATGCCCTTCAATTGAAATACTAAAAAGGTGTCATTTCAACCAGAGCTTGACTGGGCAAAGTGGTACACTGTTGATATATAAGAGGCACTTCAGCCAGACACTGAATTCCTATCAATTAAACAAAACAAAATAACGCATCCTTGAGGACCTGCTCTCTCAGTGGAGGTCATGCTAACAGTAAGTAACAGTTTCAAATAACATTTTCGGTGGATGATAAGGTGCCTCAGGTTTTGCTTGCTGCATCCACTGTAGTTTCATTGTGTCTGAGGAAGTAGAAAGCTGTTCATCTGATCCCAGATTTGTCATTTCTGGCTAAAAACAACGTGACCCAATCCCCTGCCTCTGATCCGCAGCTGTCGGCCAATCGTGGCTCGGAATTTCCAGGAAGTGATTATTCTAACAATGTCAGTATTGTTTTACAGTTTCCTGGCTAAAAAATAATAATAATTAGAAGTAGAAAAACAATAACCCTCTTTTCACTAATCAGGCACACACACTCTCATTTCGTCAGGCTACTGTGTGTGTGTGTGTGTGTGTGTGTGTGTGTGTGTGTGTGTGTGTGTGTGTGTGTGTGTGTGTGTGTGTGTGTGTGTGTGTGTGTATGTTTGAATCTAGGTTACAGTCCATTAAATCAAAATTACTACAGAGATGCAGGGCTTCCTTGAGGAAAGTACTAAATATGATGTAGTGTTGCAGCAGTGTTGTGGGCTCAAATGCAGGTCCTTTATTTCTCAGATATACAGCAGATCAGAGATGCCTTGATAATTAAAATGGGGATTACAAAAAGATCAATGATGAAGTGAATGAGTAAGCAGCAGTGAAAGAGGAATCACACAAACAAAACAAAAGAAATCACTCCTTTTAATGTTTGAAATTGAAGGAGGGTAAAAGATTGATTTCAGGGGAAGAGGTAGAGGTTTAGACTGAGAGAGAAACAGAGGAGGGAATCTGATTGAAAAGAGCAAAGATGAGGCAGGAATAAAATAGAAAAACACAGTATGTGAGCTATGTCATCACTGATGCATTCAATTTCCCCGACTAACCCCTCAACACACACACACACACACACACACACACACACACACACACACACGCAAAAACCTATTCCAATTAGGCCACACTGTAATTATCATAAAGTCCACATGCTTATCAAAATGCGCGCGCACACACACACACACACACACACACACAAACACACACACGCACACACACACTAATGTAACCCCCGACACACACCCTCAGCAGTTTCTAAAGCATCTCTCACTCAGCGCTTTTCATTCGCTGGATGACTTTCACTAAAGGTGCCAAAACACTTCAGCATATTCAGCTCCAACTGGCTCAAAACACACAAACCCGCGCGCACACACACACACTCAAGTTTCAAGATTACACTTCCTTCTTTTTCTTCTAAATAAACACAGAGAGTGGGAGGGAGAAAGGTCAGTCATACTTCACTTGGAGCACACACACACACACAGTCACACAGTCACATGTAACTAAACAAATATCGAAAGCCTGAACGCTATCAAGGAATGTATGATTTATGTGCGTGTGTGTGATGAAATGCTTCGCTCCAGTGAGTGGAAGTATCGACTACGTTCTGTATGTGTTACTATTTTAATGACTCCGCACACTGTATGCTACTTTAAAACATAATTGTATTTACAGCATATACACTCATATTTGAAGGTCTGAACACTAATAACAAATCCTAAAACGTGTGTGACACTTTATCCTTCCACTGAAATCAATACTAATGAAAGAAAGGCAGGATGGCCTCACCTTACTTGTTAACATTATGGTAAACTCTGATGAACACACACACACACACACATTACACAGAAGGAAGCACAGGGACGGTTTGCATATGAGGAAGTGACAGCTTCTCTGTCTCCCTTCCTTTGTCGCTCACAGCTGGTCACTGACACATGACAGAGACACAGAGGGAGTGAGGCAGAGCGTGAGTCCAAAATGTGGCGGGACAAAGACAAAGCAAAAAACAGACTGAGTCTTATAGAGAATGAGCAATAAAATCAATGAAAAAAATGGTTTCCCACGTGCCCACTTCTTATCCTCTGTCATCTGCAGAACAACACCAGAGTTAAACACTTGGCGACCTCAGGCCGGGGCCTATCTCATTTTGTTCACTCATAAATCACTCAAATCAACCTGGCTGGGCTTTTGGTGCTCCTAAAAATGATCAGAAATGCCCGTCACTCCAGCAGTGTACACGACAGGAAACAAACGTCTTTGGCCTTGCGACTGCTAGCTTCCTAAATTGAGATGCAACATCAGTCAAGTGTTACCTCTGGACTTAAAGAGTAACAGTGTTATGGGTGATGTTATCATGGTGATTGATAGCCAATATGCATCTGACCTACAAGCCATTTACCAACAACCGTCTTGCTGGTGGTGGTTTTCCATTTTGACGACAGCAGAGAACGTGCTCCTTCCAGCTATAAATAACCATTTCAGGTGTTTCTTGATCTAACCAGTCCACAAAACCCATTCGTCTGTCTGTCACATTAAAAAAAAAAAAAACTAAAACACATTTCCGGTTGAAGTTCTCTATTATTGAACAGCTAAGCTCATCTGCGGCGAGAATCAGCCAAATGAATAAGTTAACAAACCCAAAAGCTAGCTGCAGCATGTGCATACACACACACACACACACACACACACACAGACAACCTCATATACAGACGCATGTTTGCATGCACATAGGCATTAGCTAAACTGCAAAAACATTTACGAGAACATGTTTAAACAGTTTCCATGCCATTTGTCAGTGTGTGTGTGTGTGTGTGTATTTTGGGGGTGGCTAACACTACTTTATAGCGACTCAATCAGCACTGAGAACCAGCCTCTGCCGAAGGCTTGACACAGCTGCAGTGTGCTGTTTTGTCAGGGAAATCTGAACCTCTGGAAAGTCTAACCGTTTCACCTCAGCTTGGCTGCACTGGAGTAATCTGGGGATGTTTATCTTTCAGGATGCAGCTTTAAATCTCTCTCATACTTGTGTGTATCATCTTCACCGTAAAATATTTACAAGTAATGCTTCACCAGCTCCAACAATATCATTGGAGTTTGGAAACTAGGCATCAGGGTGGTTTAATATGTCAAATACTGTAATTTAGGAAATGCTATTCAACAGTTAATAACAATGCATACAGGTACTTTCTTGTTCAGGCAAAGCTTCACAATCTGCATTTGTAATTTGAGATAAAGTGAACAGAGAATCCATTGTTCAGTCAAACTGCTTTTGTGACATTCAATTTCTTTTAAATATATGATAAACACTCTTGACAAACATCTCAATATCTTCTTCCTTCCTCCAGCCCTCTTTTGGTAGATGTTCACCCCTCCCTCTGGCCTTTACCAACTAATGGACAGATTCCAGGCCAGTTCCAGGGTAAAATGGGTCATCACTGTAAACAAATGGCCGCAATGGTAAAATTGGACGAGGTGAGCCACATTTATTAGCCTTTCATTAGATTAGATTTGTTCGTCAGGAGAGGTGCTACGACTTAGCAATATAACATTCCCCTTTAGTACTGTATGATAGGAGTTTGCAAAATGTATAAAATTATAATTAAAACAATAAATGTGCCTATGATTTTCATGAAAAAGAATATATATATTCTGCATTGATGCAATATGCACATACTAAGTCCAGTTTTCCTCTCAAGGCACTTATTGAATGGATGTTAATGGAGGACTGCCTTGAAGCCCCAACATTGTGTGTGTGTGTGTGTGTCTGTGTGTGTATGTGTGTGTGTGAGTGAGAGAGAGGAGGGGGCTAATCCGCCTTGTGTTGCAGTTGAGAGAAATGTCAAGGTCTTTGAGTGCCAGCGGAGCAGAGAGCCTAAGGTCGCACACACATGCACACACAAATTTGGAGTCCCTCTTCTTTTCGTCCTCAGTTTTCCTCTGCTCTGCTCCTCTCCCTCCCCCTCCCCTTTCATTTCCTTTGTCTTTTCTCTCCTACTTTTACCCTCCCTCCCTTCTACCCATGTTTCCCATTTCTCTCACTGAACTCCCTTCAACGATCACCTCCCTCTTCCTTAAACTCGCTCTCCTGATCTTTCCTCACTCACTTGATCCTCCCCCTTCCGCCGAATCAACTCGATCAGCTGTTACCAAAAGTTCTCTGAAATGGCAAATTTCTATTTTAGAAATGTGTTCCATTTGCCCTTTCCGCCTCCGTCTCACTCTACCCCCTTTACCATAGTTAGCTGAACACTGGACAGGCTCCTGGTGATCGCCTCAGACACAGGGGGGCTGAACTTTGACCTTTACCCCCTCCTCCCTTCATCCGACATCCCTGCCCTCTTATAGAACTTCATTTATTCCCTTTCACTTCTCCTTTCTCTTACCTCCCATTACGTTCTTGTGGTCGTCTCACTCTCTTAACTTTATCTCATGCAAATGTGTTATCACTCACTACTTTCCCACCTGATTGAAGCCTTTCAAGTAATTTAAAATAGTTAACAGAAATCAATAGCGCTAAAAGGTATTTCTAGGTTAGTAACGGAAGATTAAACGTCTCCCTTCTCCTTTATCTTTCATTCCAAGAGAACTGCGTCAGCCTCTTCTTTCCCATCCATCATCATTACCGTGCAGCCAAACAGGGCACCTTAAGATAAGCTGAGTGACCTTCTTTCTCCTTTTCTTTCTCTCCACCCCACTCCAATATCTATTCATCAATCCAATTCTTCAGTGAAGCTTAAGCAAACTATCTGCTCCTCCTCCTCCTGTTTACACCCATCTCTGAATTCTCCTGCAAACAGAAGTTAACCTGTTTTGGATCAGATGCCGAAGAATGTAAAGCTGCCACACCCCAGAACTATCTCTGAAACACACACACACACACACACACACACACACACACACACACAAAGAGATAATTTAAACATATTACAGTGAGTCAAAGGGATGGAAAGACACACATATACGTCCATGCACACGTTTCCACATACAGAAAACCGACAAGTTCCAGAGGATCCCAACTCCCACAGATCTCTGGTTCCCATGCCCACCCAGTGAGTGACTGGGATTGGCTGTTATGCGTGTGTGCCTGCATGTGTGTGTATGTAACTTTACTCCCACCATTCTGCCACATGTCAGCGGTTGCTCAGTCATCTTCCACACAGACGAAGACTTTATCTTATGATTATTCAACCAAAATACAAGTTCAAAATTGGTCTCAGGTCTGAATCTGACGAAGAGAGAGAGAGAGAGAGAGAGAGAGAGAAAGAGAGAAAGAGAGAGAGGCATGTGTTGCAGAGGGAGAACGTTCTACATTTGTTTTCTGATAAACAAACCGGCGTCTCCTAGACGCAGGGCATCAGGCGAAGCTGATTTTAGCTCCAGAGATTCAGGAGAACTGGAGGTTTATCTTGTGATGGAGAGGACAGGGAAAACAGCCGCGCACTCCCACGAGACGGGATCGCACACTGAGAAATACAAACACGTGAAAACATTTGATCGCACACAGTCTCCCCTCACTTGACTTTTCCCAATTCTGATCAACTTGTCTACGGTATGTTGAAAAGATGGAATAGACCACAAAAGCTAGCCTAGGTTACCCTTGCCTTTTAATTCATGAGGGAGAAAAACATGGCTGCGGTTTGATTTCTGTCGTAGTACAAATTACTTCCTGTGTTGTTCTGCACCACAAATATGTGGTGGTGCAGAACAACTGCTGAATATCAAACAGAAAGTAAACGTCTCATAATCTATTTCACTGGAACAGTATCAAGAGATTCATCAGGGCAAGCAGCCTAGTCAACGATATATGACCAGCTGGAACTGTTATTCATATCTCAAACTACTGAACGCACCTTTTGTCTTTGGGACTACTTAACATGAGTTGCAAAGAAAGACACTATTCCCCTGCTTGCCCCCTTGCCATCACATCTAACTGCTCTACATGTCTTCCTATCTCTCCCTCTCTTTCTGACACTGACACACACACTCACACACACTGCAGAAGATGCACTATAATGCAGCAACCGCATCCTGTGGTGAACTATGTCATCCGGTCTCATGTTTCACACGGTGTGCAAGATTCCATCTTAATTTTTAACCTTTACTTTATGATTGGGAGCTGCCCAGTGCAACTATTCTGGTTATAGCCACAGAGAAACTGTACTGGAGCGACGAGTGAGTAACCTGCCACCATAACTGAGACAAGAGATTCACTCATTCGGTTTTAGTACTCTAAGTCCCTTAGGTACCCTAAGTACAGTTTAAGTACCCTAGGTCAGGGGGTATTACCAAGGAAGTCTCAAGTCAGAAGCTAACTTCCCTAAACTGTCTTAAAAAATCCTAAAAAAAAAAACATCCTAAAACATATCAAGCTGCCACAACAATCGAGAAATCAAACCCACGCCTACGCACTTTATCATTTGAGCCTCTTTTCCTTCATTTAATATTAATGTAGGCTACTTGTGGTGATGGTAATAGGATGCACCACATCATGAATATCTGACAGAGTAGCAAAGGAGAGTTTGGAAAAACCTAGGAGAAATTCTGACATTATAAAAATTCACGTTTGGCCCAAGAAGCTGGCACAGGTCAATATTACTGAAATGTAAAACAACAGTTGGAGCATCTTTGTGATATCAGTGTAGCACATCAATCTCATCCCCTCACAGTGAAACACAACCTCAACTCAAGACTCACAGGGACATGTGCAACTAAAAAGTTAAACTAATTGATTAAAACCAAAATGATGCCTGCACAGGGAAAGTTCTGAGAATGAACCCCCTTATTGTTTCTGCTCTGAATATCAACCAAACATGTTGTTGATAGAAAGCATCTGATTAAAATGTGTCTGCACTGTTGCCCTTTACCGCCGGCTGAAACAGTACTATGGCTTTTATAAAGTAGTCACGCTTCAACTACAATGCATAAAGAATCAATGCTTTATCCAGGATGTAACATGCTCCAGTATCTCAGTCTCAATCAGATTGGGATCTCACTTTGTGAACATTTCTACAGAAAAGCACCTGGGTGAGCAGGAAGTTCTCACACATCAGTGACTTTGTGATCTCAAGGGGAAAATAGGCAAGACATCATTAAAGAAAAAAGGAAAAAGAGGTTGAATTCAGCACCTGGATGGAACCCGGACACCTCAAAGAGAACCACAAAATGACATTTCATCAAAGTCTGAGCCAGATAAGCCACTGAAGAGGGGACAGTTGTAGGAGTCTGGACTCACCTGGAGCTCGCACCACGCCACTTCCACAGTAGTCTCTGTATCCAGTCCCTTGTACACAGTCTTAAAGGACCCTCTTCCAATCTCGATGTCAAATTTCAGAAAGCGCCCATCTGGTGAAGTCCCCACAGCTTTCGTCTCCACCTCCTCTATATCCTCTTGCACTCGTTTCTCGGCCTCCCTCTGCTCGGCCCGGATTTTCGCCAGCTCCTTCTCCTCCTCTGTCTCCTTATCTTTCTCCTCGGTCGGACTACTAACACCACCCCCATTCCCGTGCTCTATCGCTTTTCCGTCCTTTGCCACCTGTTGCAGGTCCTCTGACCCTCTGGGACGCAATGTGGCGTCAGGCGGTTTGCCTACCGTTATGTCGGTAACATCCAATACTGTCGGGGCGGACTCTTTTATTGCCCCATCTGCGCTGTGGTCTTGAACAATACTACCAATGGTGGGGACAGCAACCGTGATACTGCCCTCACTTGAATCTTCCTCAGCATTTTCTATGTGGCCCTCCGCAACTGCCCCACCAAGCCCAAGACCAAGCTGAAGGGTCGAGCTTTGCACATGGGGACCTCGTGGGACCTCCCCGCCTTCGGCGTCTTGTGCCCCAGGTCCAGGACCTGAGGGCTGCAGAAGGAAGAAGGTGGTGGGCCCTTCAAAGTCTGGTGGTG
>NC_046988.1:8247004-8262004 GCF_009769545.1 Cyclopterus lumpus
TTAATCTAAGTCTGCAGTGTAACTCGTAACAAAAGCTATTAAATTATTGTAGTGCAGTAAAAAGTACAATATTTCTCTCTGACTTGTAGAAGTAAGAAGTAGCATCAAATGGAAATACTAAAGTAAAATGAAAGTACTCGGTGAGTAAATGTACTTTCCACCACTGGCAGCGACTGAAAATGTAGTCACATTAAATCCACCCAAGTGAGTTCAATCTACTCAACAGAATAGTGCTTATGTGGAATACATAATCACATTTGTTTTAGGCCACATGGGTGTTTTTGAGGACATCCTGCAGCAGCTCTCACGCTATTTACTTGTGCCACACCTCTTATTTGTCCTCTGTTATTAATATTTCACTGAGGACAGCTCGGACAGCCGTCTTTGATCCAACAAAGATCCAGCTGTGCCCCTGCTGTGTCCAACAAACAAAGCAGAGGAAGTAGAGGAAATATTTCTCACCTTTTTTTTAGGGTTTGGTCAAAGAGTTGTGAGCTCTCAAACATCAGTGTTATATGTATAAACTATAGTTATATAAACTATAGTTATATAAAAATATATATATATAATAATTGCTCACTGTGCGTAGTTTATGACTTTTATTTATTAATTTTGTTCAAACTAATCAGGTTCTTTTTTTGTTTAAGTCTACTTACTCTTTTACATTTCCAAACTCAAATTATTTTCTGACTCAAGAAACTGCCATAATTTACTCACTGAGTAATTGTTTAAAATATCTTTCTATTGAAATGTATAGATATGGTTTCCCTAAATATATATATAAATATATATATATATTTATATATATATAAATATAAATATTTGCATTTTAATAATTACCATCGTAAGACGTATATTATTCTAAAGTGAAACTGGGCTCTTTGGAGGAAAGGCTGCTTCGCTTTAATTAATAGGAATGTTATGTTGAAAGATCAAACCGGAAGCACTTTGGCTTATTCTGGTTGTCTTGACATACATTTGCCAGCAGACGTAAACTCGAATCCAGTATCCTGAGCCCGTTTGACACATCCACAGTCAACTTTTCTGATTGATGCTTGTGTGTGTGTGGTGTGTGGTGTGTGCGTGTGTGTGTGTGTGTGTGTGTGTGTGTGAGTGTGGTGTGTGTGTGTGTGTGTGTGTGTGTGTGTGTGTGTGTGTGTGTGTGTGTGTGTGTGTGTGTGTGCATGTGCGTGTGTGTATTTTGTATTACAATGAGTCTGACATTCCTAAAATGTCATTTTTTTGACTTGATATTGTTTTGCTCTCTAGTTTAGTTTTCAAAAGGATAACCTGAAAATATCTAATGAGATCATCATGGGCTGTTTTTAGTTACAATACATGTCATTTAGCTGACGCTTTTTATCCAAAGTGACTTACAATCATGTTACATTCATACACTGTAGACGCTAGGGAACAATTCAGGGTTAAGTGTCTTGCTCAAGGACACATCAACTAGGGCGGGGATTGAACCACCAACCCCCTGAATGAAAGACAGACCTGCTAACCACTGACCCACAGTCGCCCCTAGTTGGTGAAAGTCGGTGCACATCAGGACATCCCCACAGTTTAGAATACAACCTTTGGTCTGTATTCGATCTACACACTCTGACATTGAGCTGCAGCGCCTCTGGCAATGAGCATCAGACCAGGATAATGGTTTTAACCTGCTCCTACACGTAAGTCTACGTCCTAAAATAGGAGGAAGAGTTCCTTTACGCTATTGTTCATTTTTCTCCGTGGGACTTCCTGTTTGACTGCAGGGGTCCAAACAATTTTACACCAAGGCCCTTGAAATGAAAACACACCAAGGAGGGATCCCCTGATTGGAGCATAACATTCTCTCACTGACGTCACTGTGAAGAAATAAATCAACAGACCTGAGACCTATTCACATCCTGTCAGGCATCCAACTGTTTCATGCCTGCATTATTAGAAGTTAATTGTTTTTTCATTTTGGCAAAATTGAAGTGGGTTCCAAAATAATTTCCAATATAACTACAGTATGTTGGCACAGAACCCGCGTTTTCTTTCTCAAAAGGAAGGCTTGACACTATTCCTTTTTCTTTTTCTTAATGACTAATTTCCCATGAAATTGTGAGGACTTTTACATGCACAGCTGGCCCACCTGTTTGCCCATTTAATGGCCTTTTTGGTCAAAACCTCATATCTTAATGTTCACTTTTGCAAAAACAGCCACTATGGCATAAAATCAACTCTGGCCAATGAGCTGTGAAACCTTATCTTATCAAATATGGCTCTTATCTGAGCTCCCACTGTTAATAGCGAGATCATTTTCTCAGTATTGCTGCTACGCAATCAGCAAACACTCCTGGAATGATAAAGAGCTGCTGTGGACGTTTCAATAGCGACTCTGAGCTACTCCGATGTTTATCAGCCTGACGGCAGGAACACGAGGTCATGAGTTCAGTCTTATACCTCACACAGGTTTCTGTATGGATTATTATGAAATTATATGGAGTGTGTATCTCTGTGTGTGTGTGTGTGTGTGTGTGTGTGTGTGTGTGTGTGTGTGTGAGAGAGAGAGAGAGAGAGAGAGAGAGAGCAAAAACTATCTTCTGATCTATCTTTTGACAAGAAAGCTAAATTCCACAAAATACTGAACTATTCCTTTAACCTTTTGACTATCTCAACTTCCTGAAAGACAGATTCGGCTCCCTGTGAATATCCGTGCGCCCGACACAGCAGAATATATCAGTGTGAATCACACTTTGCTGGTAAAGATGCTAATTTTTAGCTGGCCGTCATTGGCTTATGTCTTTGAACAATCTCGGAGAAACCTGAAGCTTATTCCAGCATTGCAATCATTGTACTACAAGTCAGTGTGGATGTCAATGTAATGCCTGAAATCCATATGTTTTGAATAGCTTTTGAGTCAATTGGAATTCCTTAATGGCCGTCCACGCTGCAGTCAGTCACAGGACCTTTATGTTGAAGGGAAGAACTGTTCTGGCTGTGGTGACTAACTCAAACAGCTGGATTTCATTAGCTCAGAGATTCTGACAACATAAGCTTTCACTCACTGACTTGGGAGGCTTGGAGAAATAAACCAAGAGGGACATTTCAAGCCCCTCCCCCTTTGATCGCCTGGTTTCATCTTTCTCTGCACGCTGTCATCAAAACTCTTCCACAGAACACTGTGATGGATTTTGTGATTTCCAAAGAAACGTGGTGGCAAAACAACATGTTGTAACATATTATCTTCACGCCTCAGTGATAACAATAACACATTTTCTCTTCAGATTTGCATTTCGTTGACCTTCTCCGTGGCTGAACATCACCCGATCGGTTCAAAATACAGTATATGAAATTTACGGGGGGAGGTTGTTTGAAGTGCTGTAGCACAGTTTGTGATACTAACAGTGGGTTGTTTGCATGTTAAGAGAATGCATACATGTCTGCTTGTGGTTCTGAAGCTCTCTCACAAACACACACACACACATGGTCAGGCAAAAGACTATGATCAATAAAGTGCACAGGGGAAATATGCAAACAAGGGGTGTGAAGGCAACATGTGTGTGCTGTTCTATATCAAGCAACTTCGTCCTCAAAACTTCAGCTGTGATCACTTCTGGATGGGTGAAGTTTAGATTTGTGTCTCCAGAGATCTTTCTGTTGAAACCTGTCCTCGAATATCAAACGCTTGATGGTTCCATTGTGTGTGTGTGTGTGTGTGTGTGTGTGTGTGTGTGTGTGTGTGTGTGTGTGTGTGTGTGTACAGGTTAGAGAACTGACAGATCGTCTCTTCTGTTTAAAGACTAAGTTTAACCCTTTGTTGACCCGGCTCACTGGGAATGTGTCTTTACAAACAAGCCACAGCAGGTTAGAGAACATACCCAAACTCAGATCAGGCAAATGATAATAATGTCAAATCTATATTTCCTTCTGAGAATCTAAACCAGGACTGTCCTTCGTGTAATTAATCTTTTGACAAACACATTATTTTTCGCCCCCTTGTCTTTCTCATCTCAGCCATTACACAGAACAGCTGACATCAAATTAGTTATTCTCCTCGATAAGTTATTATGCCTATATATATAATATTTAATTTCAGTTACTTTAATAGTTATACGTTATTATGTCTGTATGTATAATATTTCAGCTATTGTGGATTTTTTACTGTATTTTATTGCTTATTTAGAATACTTAAATTCATCTACCTCTGAATAGTTAATATATCATCGCCATATATTCGGTTGCTGAGGGAGATGATTCGTTGATCAAACTAAAGCAACGAATTGACGTTGGACAACTCAAAAGAGCTGGAGAAGCAGTCAAAGCACCTGCTGCCGTGAAGACAATGAAGGAAACGTCATTACACTTGTTCAGAGACTCAGATGTGACTTCTCACGTTGCGTCATTCCACCTCTGCTCTGCACACACACACACACGCGCGCCCACACGCCAAAGAGCTTCTCACAGGAGGAAACCACTTAATTGAACACACAAAGCAGCTGGCTGAGTGCCGTCTGAGTCTCTTGTCCTTCCTCCTGTATGTGACAACAGCCTCATCACTTGAGGTATGACTGGTATGCCAGTAACTCAGCGTGTGTGTGCTGGAGTGTCAGCGGGATGTTTCTGTGTGTCAGAGGATGTTTTCAAAGGTCTCATGTTGCAACAGTGAAGCGGTCACTTCCCTTCTGTGTCACACGCGGTTGCACTTCGTTGGAGCGTGTGCCTCTTGAGAGAAGTCTCAGAGAATAGAAAGTACTTGAGAATGCAGACCATCAACGTTTTGTCTCACACTGGTCCATTCCCAGTGGTCCTGATACAGGGTTTGATCACTGTGCACCCACTGATTCTTCATCTTAAGCGTGGGTTCAATCAGTTTTTCTTCGCTTTAATATCGCAACAATTGCATTTATAGTAATAATACACGAGTTGGGTTTATACATGGATATGCAGTGGCTCATCCAAAGTATGCATAATATGATTGAGGCAACATAACATATTATATGTGTTCCTATTTGTCGTGGTATTGTACAGGATGGAGATCAGTGCCACAGCACTCAGCAGTACATCTTTTGACCAGATCGTGTCACTAAAGAGTCCAGAGGGGAGGTTTGACAGACTTCACTTGATCTTATTGAAAAAAAGTTCTCATTTGCTCTGCAGTTCCATATTTCTCTCGAGACCGACCTAGTAGAAACCCATTATTCTCCTCAGGGAAAAATGTATCTACACTGGTTCTCACCCCCCCCCCCCCCTATCGTATTCCAAATTGGAGGCAATTAACATAAATGAGGTCTCTCTCCCTGCGGGGCGAGGAGCAGGTTAAATATGACATGGTGGTTTGTGCAAGTGTAATTGTATAAGAAGGGAATGCCTGAGGGGAGGGGACGAGAGAAGAGAGGGGAAGAAGTGGGGGAGAGGAGAGAAAGACAAATGTGATTAAACATGGAGATTAAAGAAAACAGGGACATGACATACTTTGATCTGGCCCTATTAGAAATGGCTTTGTTTGGCCATGGTTCAAACTTCTTATAATGAGTTCAATATAATTTGCTTGCCTGTTGGACAAACGATAACCGCAAATTAGAACTTTTGTTGTTTTTACCTCTCGGAAATCCCTCATGGGGTTGGGTATGTTAAGACAGCTGAAATGGGGAACAAATTATAATCAAATCCTATTGGTGCGTCTTATACTTAAGAACTACTTTATGGTTGAGGGATTTCCAACCAAAAATGCACTCCTTTTCTTTGAGGAAAATAACTGCGGGGACTCATGGACTACGGGGGGCATTATGTGCATGTGTGTGTGTGTGTGTGTGTGTGTGTGTGTGTGTGTGTGTGTATGTGCGTGAAGCTGTAGAATACATTTTGCACTTATACAAAGCCACATTGTCCAAACCATGATCACCATAATAGTCTTGAAATGTCGTTAATAATAAAATATGCTCAACCTTTCAGTCGGCAGCTGTTTCCTCCAATACACAGTAGCTACATTTTGTTAGAATAAATGTGCAGAGTGCAAAATCTGTGAATGGAAGATGTGCAGGTGAGTACTTAACCAGATAAAAAGTGCAGAGAGGCATTCAACAGGTGGATAAAAATGACTAATAATAATATATTGGGAGAATGACAACAAATAATGGGAGCACACAGTTTTTCTTTCTAACCGCAGTCCTTGTTTAAAAATCTAATTTCCTGTTTCCCAGGAAAATAAGTTGTGTTTTCCTGGGAAGTAATCATCTTACAGCCACAAGAAAACAAGTGTGTACGTGTGTGCGTACGTGCGTGCGTACGTGCGTGTGTGTATTTGTGTGTAATGTTTAGAAGAATATTGATGCTGAAATTGTAGTAATTTTGAGTGCAACAAAAGCAGTTTCAATGAATGCGCCAGGTGGAAAACGAGGCATTGTATTTCTCCATGGTTGAGTATCATGCATGTGCACGTCTTTGTGCATGTGTGACTACATTTGTTTTCTTATCAAAGCCCTCCCGCAATGACAGAATCATTCAAATGTCCTTTGCAGCACCTTCAATCTCCATGAATTGCTGCCCTACAGTTCTCGCCTTATGTAATGTGTGCAGTTGGGGTCCAGGCAGACTCTTAAATACGCAAGAATCAGTTGTTGACCCATTTTTCCTCAAAGCCGTCCTGACTTCTCAAGTCTTGTATCAAGACCTTAAAGGCACAGTTTGTGGGGTTTGGTGGCATCTGGCGGCGTGGGTATGATAACTGGGTCAGTGGGGTGACTATGGGTCAGTGGTTAGCATGCCCGTCTTTCAATCAGGGGGTTGGCAGTTCAATCCCCGCCCTAGTCGATGTGTCCTTGAGCAAGACACTTAACCCTGCATTGCTCCCCGTAGCTGTGTCTACGGTGTATAATATAACATGTAAAGTGTCTTTGAGTATCTTGAAAAGCGCTATATAAATTAAATGGATTATTATTATTATAACTGAATGCCCTTCCGCTCACCGCGATAGCGTTAGCTGCTGAGTGCGAAACCATGGTAACACCGTTCGCCACCTTCACCATGACAACAGTGCGAAGAACGGAAGTCAGACGACGGCCGGTGTTAGCACCGGCTTGCACTATGCGGCTCACGTCACTGCAGTTTTACAAGAGTGTTGGAGAACTACGGTGGCCTTCAGGTCACGAAAAAAGAGCAAAAGGCTAGAGCCGGTGTTTGGTTTGTCCGTTCTGAGTTACCGTAGGAACATGGCGGTGCAACATGAAGAGGACCTGCTCCATATGAAGATATGAAGGGTTCATTCTAAACCTTTCAGCTGATTATACACTTTTGAAAACATACTAGGAATATTATATTCCCAAATCCTTTTGTAGTTTTATGTTCTTACTTCGTGATTTTAACTTCCTCCGGGCTCTTGCCTTACGAGATGGAGGCTTTTGTCAATTTTGTCTATTTACTCTTTTTGTCGAAACAGCTTCAATAATCAATATGAAAAGAAATGGTTGATGAATAAACCAGATTTTTATTGCAGCCTATGTTTGCATTCCTCGAATTTCAAGAGTTTTTATGGACCATCTTAAATCCTTTATGGTAACGTTTCTGTTTAAATATGCAATACCTCTGGGCTTCCCCGGGTATCCCCACGTTTAACATCACAACGCCATGGACAGTGGGTGATTCCCTCAGGCCAAGTTTGCAGGAATGTGGACTTATGGAGAATATGCATAAAGGGCTCAAAATGGCAGCGAGAGAGCCCTCGAGCACGATTTGTGTGACAGCTATAATTAGCCCTTATTGACTTTGCAGGTCATGAGAACACATGTGCACCTGCACGCCTGTCAGTGAAACATTTTGAACTGTGCTGTTTTAGCTCCACCCAGGTCCCACGGTACCCTGCGCCTTCACTTGTGTGTGTTTGCATGTGAATGTGGGTGTGACAAAGTGTGTTTACATACGAGTGTTTGGCCTGATAACCATATCAGCTGCTATCAGATGCTTAGATGTGCAAAGTCGCTCTGCTCACTTTGAAGTGGATCACCTGTTGAGCGAGTGTGTGTGTGTGTGTCTGTGAGTGTGTGTATGTATTTGCATCATTATGATACAAATTCTTAGGGCATAAATGGCCTTTTTATTATTGCCAGAATGAGAGACTGGCACTGTCTGGTCATTGTGTGTTTGTCTGTGCATGTGTGTGTGTGTGTGTGTGACAGACAGAGGTAGAAAGCGAGAGGTCAGCGCAGCCTGGTACTGATGAAGCCCTATCTGTGTGTGTGTGTGTGTGTGAGAGAGAGAGAGAGAATGAGAATGATAGAATAACAAAGAGACAGAATGACAAAGACAGTCCCATTCAGTATCATTACACAGTGTCACGCGTTGCCACAGCTGATTTTAAGTCATTTGGAAAAGGTCCATCCAAGTCTCGAGAGCAAGTCTCAATTGAGGATGCAGGGGAGAAAGATTAAAAAGACAAGATGGAGAAAGAGAGAGCTGAAAAGACCAGAATAAAAAAAGAAGTTATAAAAGCTGACGATGAGGAATTGTGCAGCGTTGTGGCATCAGACGTATACAAATGAAGTGTTTTTTTGCTAAATGCAAAATGGCACGTAGCGATGCCACCAAAGTTGGAGACACTTCATGAGCCCATAAGTTAAGGGTGTTCAGGCAGGATGTGTCATGTTAATGGCGATACGAACAGTAAAACAATGGTTATTTCACCACTATGGGTGGTGAACTAATGTGGGCTTGTCTGAGGCATGAAACACTCCGCGCCTGAGAATGATATCCACTCCGGCCCTCTTATTAATATCCTCCATACACAAATGAAACAAAAAGCCTGTGTTGCAGGTCTTGTGAGTGTTTCGCAACACTGTTTACAGTCAAGTAAAAGTGCGACATGAAGAGGAGAAGAAGGGTTTTATTTACAGGTACGGGCTTGACAGCTTTTGTTTTAGCTTCCACATTAAGAAACACACACAATACTCAATAATCAAGACCGCCTTAATGAACCACCTGCCTCAGTATCGATTCACCTTCAGTGTGTTTACGGAGGTTTATGAACCTGAGTAACCTTTTCCAGAGCAGCAGAACACATTTAGCTGTCAAAAACCTCATCCGTTAAGTCTCCGTACAAGGTGTGTGGGCGGGGTAGCTCAAACTAGTTTTTTTTTTTTTCTAGGGAGAAGAAATCTGTGCAAACTGTGTCTGGCATCTTCTAAAGACTCTCTGTTTCGAGGAACAGAACAGTGAGAAGGTTTTGGTTGAGTAACTCTTGTACACTCAAGACACTCAGGCAGGAGGGTTTGTTTCTAACCTCACATTTAGGGATTAATTGTTCTGCTCAAATAGTCCAACAATCCGCACAGGAGTCAAATGGTCCACCGTGTGCCACTGAATCCTTGAGAGGCGGCCAAGGTGTAATTTTGGAAAACCACAAAGACAAAATAACTTCTCTGATAGCGTCAGCTGACCTGTTCCTGGAAGCTTGTTAATATGTCAAAAACAACAACCACAAAAAGAAGTGAAAAGGCAGACGTTTCTGCTTCTAAGCTGGAGGAGAGCTTAAACACATGATCCATTGGAGAGAAAATAGAAAGCAGCTGCGTTCTCAATGAATACGACAAAATAATTGTGTCCACGTTTTGAGTTTTGAATGCACATGTTGTTCTGTATATTTGTGCTCGTGCCATGGATGTATTCAAGGTGTGGACAGTTTATGTTGGTTTGCTGTTATTTTAGTAAATAGATCGTGCTTTAAACAGGTTTTGGGGCTAATGGATTTTAAGCTATAATAATAATAATCATTATTATTATACATTATATTTGTATACTTTAAAAAGTAAGGCAAGTTTATTTGTATAGCACATTTCAACAACAAGGCAATTAAAAGTGCTTCACATAAAACCATTAAAAGCATCAACACATAATGCAAAAGAAAACAAGATTTAAAAACAATTAAGAACATTCATTAAAACATTTAAAACAGTCAAAAAGCAAGAAATAGAATAAAAGTTGCAGAAATAAAATGCAGAAGTGAGATGAAGAAATTGATAGATATCCCTGAATCTTGTTCAATTAAAGGCAACAACAAACGTCTTCAATCTGGATCTAAAGGAGCTGAGGGTCTCTGAGGGTCTGTGAGGGTCTGTGAGGGTCTCTGAGGTACTGTGAGGGTCTGTGAGGGTCTCTGAGGGTCTCTGAGGGTCTCAGCCTGCAGCTTTCAGGTACCTTGTTCCAGATATGTGGAGCAGAAAAACTGAACGCTGCTTCTCCATGTTTACTTTTAACTCTTGGAACAGGAAGTAGACCAGTCCCAGGCGACCTGAGGGGTCGGGATGGTTCATAAGGTCGCAGCAGATCACAAATGTGTTAAGACCCCAAACCATTCAGTGCTTTATAAACCAGCAGCAGGATTTTAAAGTTAATTCTTTGTTGGACAGGAAGCCAGTACAAAGACCTCACAACTGGAGTGATGTGATCCACTTTCCTTGTATTAATGAGGACTCGAGATGAAGCGTAATGATTCACCTGCAGCTTTCTGATTGACTTTTTACAGAGACCTGTGAACGCATCGTTACAGTAGCCAAGTCTACTAACTTCTCCAAATCCTGTTGAGACATAAATCCTCTAATCCTTGATATATTCTTCAGGTGATATTAGGCTGATTTTGTAATTGTCTTGATATGGCTGTTCAGGTTAAGGTCTGAATCCATAACTACACCTAGATTTCTGGCTTGGTTTGTGGTTTTTAACATCAGTGATTGAAGCTGAGCGCTAACTTTTGATAGTTCGCCCTTGGGACCAAAAACAATTACTTCTGTTTTATCTTTATTTGAAAAAACATTCTGTCACATCCAGTTGTTAATTTATTTAATGCATTTAGCCAGCCCTTGTATGGGATTATAGTCCCCTGGCGATATAGTTACGTAGATTTATGTGTCATCTGTATAATTATGATAACACACGTTGTTGTTTTTCATAATCTGAGCGAGTGGAAGCATGTAGAGGCCCCAGTATTGAACCATGGGGAACACCACATGTCATCCTAGTCAGCTCTGATGTGTAATTAGCTACAGACTCAAAGTATTGTCGGTCCTTCAAGTAGGATTCAAACCAGTTAAGTGCTGCGCCAGAGAGTCCTACCCAGACTTTTAGTCTGTCGAGTAGTATGTCATGATCGACCGTGTCGAATGCACCACTGAGATCTAGTAATACTGAGACTGAAGTTCTGCCACTGTCTGTGTTTAAGTGGATGTCGTTGAAAACCTTAACAAGAGCACTCAAAGGCACTTTCCATGGTAAAAACAGAAATTAATTCCACTGCTTTTTAATCCTGTCAAGTGATCGCAGAAGGCCACGAGACTGGATGCAATATCATTATGTGAGATAGATGTGAGCTATACATTTTGTAATAATTCCAGTAACCCCTGTGTGATGCGCCTACATGGGTCTTTACAAAGTGGGACAAAGGTTTGTTGTGTGTGTGTGTGTGTGTGTGTGTGTGTGTGTGTGTGTGTGTGTGTGTGTGTGTGTGTGTTATGCTCTCGTACACTTAACCTAATGAAATTCCTGCCATTGAGGTGATCATTTTCAGGATTATGAGCTTGCAGTGTTGTGCTTAATCACTGTTGACAACCTCCTTCCCCCTCAGGACACTGTATGTGTGCATATTTGAACAAGAGAGAGAGGAAAGGAAAGAAACTACTCTGCATGTGTGCCGTCAAGCGTTGATGGTGTGTGTGTGTGTGTGTGTATGTGTGTGTGTGTGTGTTGCATTAAGAAACTCAAGGAATTCACGTGTAAATATGTGTCATGTGTGTATTTGTTTGTGGAGTGTATTTTCCATCCACGCCGACAGGTAACTTCTGGCTCTCCCTGTCGTTCTCTCCTCAGAGCCAACCGACACACATTTCTGACCCTCCTCACTTTTACAAAAGGCCATTCACCCTTTTAATCTAATCTTTCAGAACATTTTATATTCTTCTTCCAGTCTCACACTGCAGGCTATGTGTCCAGCACATTTCCAATACTGCTGGTACATGTACGTTCAAGTCGGGCCACGCTTGTTTTACACATACTGTTGTATTCACGAGTGGGCGGAGTCACTTCACTGACTTAATTACATTACGTATGTCATTTAACTGACGCTTTTATCCAAAGCGACTTACAATAAGTGCATTCAACCACGAGTACAAACTCAGAACAACAAGAATGAAGAAAGTAACATTTCAAGATAACTCTTCTCAGCAAAGTACAAAACATATATTTCCTTCACCTGTAGTGTGGCCATGCAGATAGTTTTGACTTCATTTGTCCAGGTTTTGAGATATCCGTCTCATGAACTCCGTTGGCCGGGCTCCTATGCACATGGCATCTTTGGGTCCCTGTTACAGAGCCCGGGGTCCCTGTTTTAGAGAGCTGTAAACTCCTGACAGAGGAGCCTCAGTGCTTTTACGAGAAGACGTCTGACCTCAGTTAACTTAACAGAAATACAGCAGAATGTTTTTGTTGAGCAAACAAGCACAAATAGACACAAGTTGGCATGCATCAGTTTGGTCCTTCAAATCGAGTGATAGAGAGGGGCGAGACTCATTTTAAATATGCTAACAGTCTCACACTTGTGCAATATTTGTCTTTTTCTTTTATTTTTGTGATGGTTCATTTTGTATTCCAACATTTTTACAACCTAAATTCGGTGGAGGTGGAGAATAGTGGGAGAAATAGACATGCTGGAAGAGTGGGAATAGAGAGAAAGAGGGGTGGGAGGGGGTTAAGGGGGGGGGACCAGGATGGGGTGAATAAGCCGTTTGTTTGTCCCTCGGCTGTCCCCCCTGGCCTTGCCTGGTGCTTGGTGCTTGGTGCCTGGTGTCCAGGGTCATTTCTTTTCATAACGACCACTGCCATCCTTGCATTAGCATTTTCGCTGCCGTGGGGGTAACGCTCGAGTGTGCGAGTGTGTTTGTGCTTGGTTGCTTGCTCGCTTCGGGGCCGTATTATGCAGGGACTTGGGAAGACAGAGAGAGGGGAGCAGGGCCGAGACAGCGACCTGACGTCGCTGAGATCCACCATGCCAGCCAGCGGCCCTCTGCAGGTTAGTGCACCCAAAAAGTGAGAGAAAACTGTGTGTAAAAAAGAGAGCGAGACAGGTGGAGACAAAGGGGACGGACACAGGAGGACGAATGTGATGGACGTAATAGAGATGCATCTTTCTGTCTGTTAGGCAGTGGCCTCTCCTACCTCTCTGCCTCTCTTCCTTTCTTCCCTTCACTCTATCTCCCTTCCTCACAGTTCTGGGCCTATCCATGATTCTGAATTGCTGCTCCTTTTCTTAGCTTTGCCACAGAGCTGCGGTATGTCCTGCCTCTGTGAGAGCTGAGGATCACAGGGTTGCTGTGCGGCTCTCTGGGTTCGGCTGGGTGTCCGTACTCTATTCTGAGACCAGGTTACGGTCGCAACATCCATCAAATACCAATTAGGGCCGAGGTGCAAAGGCTAATAAAGTCCTCTAATGCAGCCAGTGGTCAACAGAACAGGGACTCACTAATGCCAATAAAAATAGGTCAAGGTAGGGTTGGGGTTTTGAGAAGATGCTTTTTCTATCTTTTTCTCAACATAACATTTTTTAAGGCCTTTTTGTTCTATTTATAAAGATTACATTTTGTAGTTTTTCTTAGTTGAGTTTAAAAAAAAGTATTGCATTACTTTCTTTCTTCAATTAATCCTCTGACTCATCATTCACTAATAGGAATGCACAGTCCCTCTAACACACACACACACACACACACACACACACACACACGCACACACCCTCTCTGGTGTCTGTTGCGATTCATCTTCTGTATCAGTGTCAGGGTCAGCAGTGTTTCTGCCCATCAACCAGCAGTGCTGTCAGTTAGTGGTAGTATATTTAGCTACACAGTCTCCAGTGAACAACGTGCTATTACTCAAGTGTTTGTGTTTATGTGTGTGTGTGTGTGTGTGTGTGTGTGTGTGTGTGTGTGTGTGTGTGTGTGTGTGTGTGCGTGTGTGTGCATGCGTGCGTGCGTGTGTGTGTGTGTGGACGGAGTTATGTATCAGGGCCATCCACACAAAATATTGTTATGTATATAAGGGTTGTGGATAAAATGAAACCTAAACCGAAAACCTCACTTAAGTATTGAATTTTACCCAATAGTGGTGTTCCTCAGGACGACAGTTGCAGCATGAATTTATATAGCTGCACAAATAAGGTTGCTTCTTGCTAACCACGCCCACATTTACCTCTCATGAATGCTGGTTCTGTTCATTCATTGAACTGAACACGCACAAACACGCGGTTACTTTCAATCCCTGAATTTCCATCCTGTGTTTCGATGAATCACGTGTGCGTATCAGTGAGAACTTCAACACTATTACCATTCATGAAAATACTTTTTAAATATAATGTTGGGGGATAATGTGTCATAGTGACTACGGTAACTATACAGACAACTGTTACAGTAAAACTAAAATGCATGCATAACATGGATGATCGTTAATGATGGTAATGAGGCCGAGGACTCCAACTATCACAGATTACCAGCTGACAGCGTACAGCACCATTTGGTCACCATCAGCCACTAGCGATGACACTCGTGATCTGTCACGCGGCTCAAAATGTTTTTGCCAAGTTCTGTCTGCATCTATGTCAACCCCGTTTCCTTAATTATATGTTGGCAGATGTGAAGAGAGAAATGTGTTACACCCAGAAGAGCGGAAACGACTGGATGCACCTTCACGTGTGTTTAAGAAACCGCTCTCACAGCATGAGACACATCCTGTAAGTCAACGCCAGACGCCGCTAGCGGTTAGTTTGTGACTGATGCATTCATCACTACATTACGCATAAATCTTTTTAAAAATGTTGTTTTTACAGACAGATGGATGGCTGGTTGCCCCTGTACTTATAGTTAGGATGTAAGCAGGTATAGTGGTGCATATGTGTGAGAGTAAGAACCGGAGACAGTTCGACAATACCAGCCACACACTGTAAATACATATGTTACACCTTACAATCTGAACCCTGCAACTGGTATTGCAAATACAATG